>NC_086324.1:147756987-147931987 GCF_036172605.1 Pelobates fuscus
GGTCAGTACAGTACAATCTGCAAAGGTTCATAATCAGGGGCAAGCCAGAGGTCTCAGTTTGCAGTAATAGAATATGGTGAGGCAGGTAGCAATAGTAACATAATGAAATTTAGCAGAGGTGTTAGCACAACAGCCGGGCAGGTCACGCATCTCAAAGGCAAAATGACTGCATAGCACGAGAGAGAGAGAAAATGAAGAAAGACAAGACCACAACACACCTCTCCTCCAGCCCCATAGAGCCCTTCTATGTATTCAGACCAGGCACCAGAAATCACCACAAGCAATCCCATTCTCAATGGAGTCTAATTCAAAACAACCAAATGTATCTTTATGCATAGTTTCTCAAGAATGTCTTTTGACAAGGGTTTTCTCAAAATGTCAGCTATCATCTCTGTTGTTGACAGTACTGACCTTTCTGTAACATGTCTCTTATTGCATGATATCTACTGTCAATATGCTTGGTGTGTGTCTTTATATTCTCTGTTCTCTGTTCAGCTTTCTACAGCTCCGGTTGTCTTCCATCAGTTGGATGGGCTTTGGCTCTGGCATTCCCAAGTCCTTGAGAAGTCAGTTAAGCCATTGTGTGTCCTGCATGCTTCTGTAGAAGAATACTAACACTAACACTTGCTTATGACTAGTCCAGCCCATGTAAGAAGATATAGCCACTTATAGATTTACAATCTGATTTGTCTCCAGCCCAAGCTGCATCTGTATATCCTCCGAGTCTGGGAGCTGGAAGCATTACTAAAAACACCCAACTGATGTAAGACACCCAAAGTTATTAAAAGAGCTTAGTGGTGTACTAGCAAAACCATTAGCAGATTTATTTAACCAATCATTGTTAACAGGAGTAGTCCCAGAACATTGGAAGTTAGCGAATGTTGTGCCCATTTACAAGAAAGGTAGAAGGGAGGAGTCAGGCAATTATAGGGTAGTAAGCCTTACTTCAGTAGTGGGGAAAGTAATGGAAACCATGTTGAAGGATAGGATTGTTGAACATCTAAAATCACAGGGATTTCAAGATCAGAGACAACATGGGTTTACTTCAGAGAGAGCATGCCAAACTAATGTTATTGATTTTTTTGATTGGGTAACTAAACTAATAGATCAGGTTGGTGCAGTAGAATAGAAGGCTTATCAATAAACTGCATTCTTTAAGTTTGTATTCCAATATTGTTAAATGGGTTAGGCAGTGACTGAGTAAGAGGCAACAGAGGGTTGTAGTCAATGGAGTATATTCGAAGGTCTTGTTACCAGCGGGATACCTCAGGGATCTGTACTTGGACCCATTCTCTTTATTAGTGATATTGCTTGATGGTAAGGTATGTCTTTTTGCTGATGATACTAAGATATGTAACAGTGTTGATGTTCCAGGCGGGATAAGACAAATGGCAAATTGTTTAGGTAAACTAGAAAAATTGTCAGAGTTGTGGCAACTGATATCTAATGTGGATAAGGGCAAGATAATGCATCTTGGCCGTGAAAACCCAAAGGCAGAGTATAGAATATGTGATAGAGTCCTAACCTCAACATTTGAGGAAAGGGATTAAGGGGTAATAATTTCAGATGACTTAAAAGTAGGCAGACTGTGTAATAGAGCAGCAGGAAATGCTTGGTTGAATAGGGAGAGGTATTAGCAGTAGAGGAAAGTGCTCATGCCATTGTACAGAACACTGGTGAGACCTCACATGGAGTATTGTACGCAGTACTGGAGACCATATCTCCAGAAGGATATTGATACTTTGGAGAAAGTTCAGAGAAGGACTACTAAACTGGTTCATGGATTATAGGATAAAACCTACAAGGAAAGGTTAAAGGATCTTAACATGTATAGTTTGGATGAAAGACAAGATAGGGGGGATATGATAGAAACATTTAAATACATAAAGGGAATCAACACCGTAAAGTAGGAGACTATATTTAAAAGAAGAAAACTACCACAACAAGAGGACATAGTCTTAAACTAGAGGGGCAAATGTTTAAAAATAAAATCAGGAAGTATTACTTTACTGAGAGGGTAGTGGATGCATGGGATAGTCTTCCAGTTAAGTGGTAGAGGTTAACACAGTAAAGGAGTTTAAGCATGCGTGGGATAGGCATAAGGCTATCCTAGACTTAAGATAAGGCCAGGGACTAATGAAAGTATTTAAAAAATTGGGCAGACTAGATGGGCCAAATGGTTCTTATCTGCCGTCACATTCTATGTTTCTCTATTACTTTATAATTTGCAAATCCTATATACAATAATATAAGATAGTATTGTTCTACTCTGTTCTGCATCCAGTCTCTTTGACTGGGAGAACTTGCTTTTCTGCACAATTCCCACTACAGATGCAATGTGAGGTCCAAAAGTTATAGCTATGTACAAAAGCTTACATACTACTGTTTTATGCATGTTGTTAGGTGTAACTACAGCATGGGCTTTCTTCAGATCCATAATCTCTATTACATCTAGATTTATGTGCCTTTAATTGAGAAGATAAATACAGTTGCAAGAAAAAGTATGTGAACCCTTTGGAATGATATGGATTTCTGCACAAATTGGTCATAAAATGTGATCTGATCATCATCTAAGTCACAACAATAGACAATCACAGTCTGCTTAAACTAATAACACACAAAGAATGAAATGTTGCCATGTTTTATTGAACACACCATGTAAACATTCACAGTGCAGGTGGAAAAAGTATGTGAACCCATAGACTAATGACATCTCCAAGAGCTAATTGGAGTGAGATGTCAGCCAACTGGAGTCCAATCAATGAGATGAGATTGGAGGTGTTGGTTACAGCTGCCCTGCCCTATAAAAAACACACACCAGTTCTGGGTTTGCTTTTCACAAGAAGCATTGCCTGATGTGAATGATGCCTTGCACAAAAGAGCTCTCAGAAGACCTACGATTAAGAATTGTTGACTTGCATAAAGCTGGAAAGGGTTATAAAAGTATCTCCAAAAGCCTTGCTGTTCATCAGTCCACGGTAAGGCAAATTGTCTATAAATGGAGAAAGTTCAGCACTGCTGCTACTCTCCCTAGGAGTGGCCGTCCTGTAAAGATGACTGCAAGAGCACAGCGCAGACTGCTCAATGAGGTGAAGAAGAATCCTAGAGTGTCAGCTAAAGACTTACAAAAGTCACTGGCAAAAGCTAACATCCCTGTTAGCGAATCTACAATACGTAAAATACTAAACAAGAATGGATTTCATGGGAGGATACCACAGAGGAAGCCACTGCTGTCCAAACAAAACATTGCTGCACGTTTACAGTTTGCACAAGAGCACCTGGATGTTCCATGGCAGTACTGGCAAAATATTCTGTGGACAGATGAAACCAAAGTTGAGTTGCTTGGAAGAAACACACAACACTATGTGTGGCGAAAAAGAGGCACAGCACACCAACATCAAAACCTCATCCCAACTCTGAAGTATGGTGGTGGGGGCATCATGGTTTGGGGCTGCTTTGCTGCATCAGGGCCTGGACGGATTGCTATCATTGAAGGAAAAATGAATTCCCAAGATTATCAAGACATTTTGCAGGAGAACTTAAGGCCATCTGTCTACCAGCTGAAGCTCAACAGAAGATGGGTGTTCCAACAGGACAATGACCCAAAGCATAGAAGTAAATCAACAACAGAATGGCTTAAACAGAAGAAAATACGCCTTCTGAAGTGGCCCAGTCAGAGTCCTGACCTAACCCGATTGAGATGCTGTTGCATGACCTCAAGAAAGCGATTCACACCAGGGAGGGGAGACATAATGCTGCAAGAATATTGCTGAACTGAAACAGTTCTGTAAAGAGGAATGGTCAAGAATTACTCCTGACCGTCGTGCACGTCTGATCTGCAACTACAGGAAACGTTTAGTTGAAGTTATTGCTGCCAAAGGAGGTTCAACCAGTTATTAAATCCAAGGGTTCACATACTTTTTCCACCTGCACTGTGAATGTTTACATGGTGTGTTCAATAAAAATATGGCAACGTTTGATTCTTTGTGTGTTATTAGTTTAAGAAGACTGTGATTGTCTATTGTTGTGACTTAGATGATGATCAGATCACATTTTATGACCAATTTGTGCAGAAATCCATATCATCCCAAAGGGTTCACATACTTTTTCTTGCAACTGTATCATCATCATTTCTTTCCGAGATGAAGACTACGTTTCCTGTCTTCTCCATATTTCTAAGTAAATCCTTTTGCTACTAATCTAGCTCTGTAATTAATTAATAAATGCCATCTACATCCAGTTGTTGTTTGAATACCCACTTGAGACCTATGACTTATTCACATGTAGCAGGCCCCCCAGCAATACCAATTTCGACAGGACTTTTAGAATTTCAGGATCCCGTCCCACCATCCCGACTGCGTTTTCTAGTGTCCCCAGAAAGTGTAGCATAGGCACATCATTATACACACCCGTGCTGCACTCAGCGTACTAGGGAACAGTGCTCCCTGCAAGACTTACATTCAAGACAGGTTGACCTGCTTGTAATTTGTGTAGGCCCTGTCCCCTTCCTGGATAGACCCACCCCTTTGGGCAAAACCAGTGACATGAATGCTGAGTGGTAACTCAGGGAGAATCCATGTTTTGTATTTGATTCAGGATTCAATTTGTTCTTTATCTGTTTGGTTCCACTTGGTGGCATTTGTAGTAGGAAGCTTATCAAGAGTTCCTATATTGACATTGATGTTGCAAGTTAGGACAGGCGATTAGCTGGAAATCCCTTGTTCGATCTCGATGAGGGTCTACAACATGGCTAGGCAACCTTCAGCACTCCTGATGTTACATCTCTTACAGCCATATGGCTGGCAAAGCATCAGGGGAAATGTAGTCCACAATATCTGAAGTGGCACAGGTTTGCCTATTCTTGGTCCAGGAGTTGGTGCTACAATTTAATCAACTTCATCAGCAATATTTGACTCAGCAAATCATTAACTTGCTATTTTCCCCCATCTGCTTATGTTCTCTCTTCAGGGAAGACATATGTTGCAAAGGCCTCAGCCTGTGAACCCTGTATTCAGACTGGATCTATTCTGTCTGAGCACAAGCATCTCCTCTAAGTTTGTTTTTTTTCACATTGTTGCTTTTTCCCTTTCTTTAAAACAAACAAAACTCTGCTTCTGCTTTCCCTGTATTCAGGATTATGTAGTCCTACAAACAACAAATGCATAAGTTTTGATTTGTTTTGAAATGCTCAGATGTGTTTAATGTTAGAGGCAGTGGCGTACATACCGGGGTCGCAGGGGTCGCGGCTGCGACCGGGCCCGGCCCACCAGGGGGCCCGGCCGCCCTGCGACCCTCTTCTGCTGGGGGGCCCAGGAGCCAGTCACCTCCGGGCCCCCCGAGGCTGGCCCTGCTGTCACCCGGCTGGCGGGCGCGCGAGGGAGCACTGTCCCCTGGGTGCTCCCTCTTCAGCTCCCTCGCGCGCCGCACTGAAACCGGAGTGAGTGTGTTAGTGTGAGTGTGTTAGTGTGTGTGTCTGTTACTGAGTATGTTTGTGTGCGTCTGTCTGTCAGTAAATGTGTGAGTCTGTTCATGAGAGTGTGTGTGTGTGTGTGTGTGTGTGTCTAAAGCACTTACCTTTCTCCAGCGCCGGGCTCCCTTGGCGCTGGGGATCTCTTCGTCCCGATCCGCCTCTCAGCTCCGAATGCACATGTGTGGCAAGAGCCACGCGCGCATTCAAACCGCCCATAGGCAGGGCCGAATTAGCCGCGAGGCAAACAAGGCATTTGCCTTGGGCGGCATTTTCCAGGGGGCGGCAAAAAAAGCCACCCCCAAATGCCCAAGGCAAATGTCTTCTTAGCCTTGCGGCTAACAGACATGCTGGGCAGTCGGGCGGCGCTGGCGGACGGCAGGCTGGCGAGGGAGCACTTCCTCTGAGCTGTCTGCCCAGCTCCCTCGCGCGCCGCAGAGTGAGGCTGGGAGCCGGAATATGACGTCATACTGTGCGGCGCGCGAGGGAGCTGAGCAGACAGCTCAGAGGAAGTGCTCCCTCGCCAGCCTGCCGCCCGCCAGGCAGTGCCGCCCGATCGCCCAGCAGCCACTGGACCACCAGGTAGAAAGATGACCGCCCCCCCCCAGCATTCCCAAAGGTAAGGAGGCTGGGGGGGTTAAAGTAAAAAAAGAAAAAAATTGTTAATGTGAGTGAGTGTGAGTGTCTGTTGGTGAGTGTGAGTGTGTGTGTGTGTCTGTTAGTAAGTGTGAGTGTGTGTGTGTCTGTTAGTGAGTGTGTCTGTCTGTTAGTGTGAGTGTGTGTGTCTGTTAGTGAGTGAGTGTGTCTGTCTGTTAGTGTGAGTGTGTGTGTCTGTTAGTGAGTGAGTGTGTCTGTCTGTTAGTGTGAGTGTGTGTGTCTGTTAGTGTGAGTGTGTGTGTCTGTTAGTGTGAGTGTGTGTGTCTGTTAGTGAGTGAGTG
Organism: Pelobates fuscus; assembly: GCF_036172605.1. NCBI lineage: Eukaryota > Metazoa > Chordata > Amphibia > Anura > Pelobatidae > Pelobates > Pelobates fuscus. Next base: position 147,763,393 of record NC_086324.1, read on the forward strand.
TGTCTGTTAGTGTGAGTGTGTGTGTCTGTTAGTGTGAGTGTGTGTGTCTGTTAGTGTGAGTGTGTGTGTCTGTTAGTGTGAGTGGGTGTGTCTGTTAGTGTGAGTGTGTGTCTGTTAGTGAGTGAGTGTGTGTCTGTTAGTGAGTGTGAGTGTGTGTGTGTCTGTTAGTGAGTGTGTGTGTGTGTGTGCGCGTCTGTTAGAGTGTGTGTGTGTGTGTGTGTCTGTTAGTGAGTGAGTGTGTGTGTCTGTTAGTGAGTGAGTGTGTCTGTTAGTGAGTGAGTGTGTGTGTCTGTTAGTGAGTGTGTGTGTCTGTTAGTGAGTGTGTTTGTGTCTGTTAGTGAGTGTGTGTCTGTTAGTGTGAGTGTGTGTCTGTTAGTGAGTGAGTGTGTGTCTGTTAGTGAGTGAGTGTGTGTGTCTGTTAGTGAGTGAGTGTGTGTGTCTGTTAGTGAGTGTGTGTGTGTCTGTTAGTGTGTGTCTGTTAGTGTGTGTGTGTGTGTCTGTTAGTGTGTGTGTCTGTTAGTGTGTTTGCCTGTGAGTGTGTGTGTCTGTTAGTGAGTGTGTGTGTGTCTGACTGTGTGTGTCTGTTAGTGTGTGTTTGCCTGTGAGTGTGTGTGTGTATGTTAGTGAGTGTGTGTGTCTGCTATTTTGTGTCTGCTATTGAGTGAGTGTGTGTCTGTTAGTGAATGTGTTTGTCTGTTACGTGTGAGTGTGTCTTTTAGTGTGTGTGTGTATTTCTGTTAGCGAGTGTGTGTTTCTGTTAGCAAGTGTATGCGTATCTGTCAGTGAAGGTGTGTGTGTGTATTTAGAATGCGGGGCGGGGTAAAGGTTGGGTGGGGGCGGCGCGCGCGGGGGGTGGGGGGGGCGCCTGAGTTTTGTCCTGCCTAGGGCAGCACAAAACCAGGATACACCACTGCCCATAGGAAAGCATTACTCAATGCTTTCCTATGGACGTTCAGCGTCTTCTCACTGTGATTTTCACAGTGAGAATCGCAGAAAATCCTCTAGCGGCTGTCAATGAGACAGACACTAGAGGCTGGATTAACCCTCAGTGAAACATAGCAGTTTCTCTGAACTACTATGTTTTCAGCTGCAGGGTTAAAACTAGAGAGACCTGGCACCCAGACCACTTCATTGAGCTGATTTGATCTGGGTGTCTGTAGTGGTCCTTTAAGTGTATGTGTTTATGCATGCACTGGCGTACATATCGCGGTCGCACGGGTCGCAGCCCTGCTACCAGGTGCCCGCCGCCATGTGTTGCGGCCCCAGCCCGCGCAGAGTAAGCGCGGGGGGGGGGGGAGGGCCCACAGATCAGTTTTCGCACCGGGGCCCCATGGGTTGTGTGTACGCCACTGGTTAGAGGTTCTGCCAAACGAAAGTACAAATGGAATTTTATTTGTTACTTTTGTAGGTAGTCTTTTTTCTAGATATGTCACTGTCAAAACTGCATCAACCCATAATTTATGTGGCAACTATGACTCTGTTAACTTGCACCTGACCATCTCATTAAAGAGCGACTCTTTCAGCTACAGCATTCTGTTCTGTATTTATGGATGTAATTGTGACAAAGTGCCCTTCGCCACTTGTGCTTGGAGAGGACTAATGGCTAGCCTTTTGCCTTGTGATTATGGCCCCTGGGAGGTACTGCCAGTTAAAAACACTATTTGGGCTTATTGGCTTTTACAAGACTGTTTCTGGCCCTTTAAATTGTACTGGTACAGTTCTGCACTTTTGCTATGGCACTTCGGATGAGAGGGAGGGAGGGGCGGCAAAAATCCTTGCACCGGCCCTGCTAGAGGTTGCCTAAGACCGCAATGTAAACATTACCTTTTGCTAGAAAAGGCATTGTTACACTGCAAAGACTGAAGGGATAGGATCTTTGCCACGGAACTACTACAACAATCTGTAGTGTTTCTGGTGCCTAGATTGTCCCTTTAAGAAGAACATGTTGTGGCTCCAGATGTTGACATTTTGTTGGAATTCTAGAAAAAAAATACGGTAGGTCAAATCCAAATATTACGTGGCAAACTCAGGGATATTTGTTTTTGAGAAAAGTTTAGCTTGTTTAACTTGGCATATGCAGATATTCACTTAACAAAGTAAAGAAACAATTTCTCTGTGGAACAATGTCATGTAAGATTTAGTTTCTTTTTTTTTTTTTTTTTATTCTTTATTTTTGAAGTGCGCACAGTGATAACAATTGCTTATGAGGTACCCCAAAGGCAATCCTCTAGCACGTTAGGCACATTTGTACATAGGGGTAGACATGAAATCTTGCACACAATTTTTAAAAGTAAGGAGATAAACAGTAATGATAAACTTAGCTTAGTGAGTTTGCAGAGCATGACAAAGAAAAACAATGTTTTGGTTTTTACATAGTGGGTTAATATGTTGTGTCAGATGCTAGGCAGAAGCGTTTTCGATTATTCTTATTCTAAATGATATGCATTTCAAGGCTGAACTAAGAAAAACAATCTATGCTGGAATAATGCATGTAATAGCTGTCAGCTAGGGTATGTGTCTTAAGAGTAACAGTTAGGCTGAAGATTTGTCGATGATGGCAGTTCAGAGGTCTGTACGGCTTGTAAGGAGCAGTTCTTACGCAAAAAGGCATGTAAAAAGTCCCGCTTTACCAAGATGTGCCTGCCGGACCCTGCGCCGTCTCCTGGGCTCATCCTATCCCTTCTCGGTGCCGCTTGCTGATCGTGTGGGTCTTTGGTTCCCGGGGCTTCTGTGGCTGGTGTGTGGCTGAGAGCCAGGCATCCGGCGAGTGATGATGTTTCCCGCGGTTCAGCAGGTCGGAGCAATGTTTTAGGCCTCTGGGCTTCGGGCGTGATATATGGGGCCAGTCAGGTCTGCGGGTTATGGTCAATGAGGGTGTCTGAGATCTGCAGCGATGGGCATAAGGAGTTCTCGCTTGTCGGGGGTTTTGTTTCTGCTTTAGCTTGCGTTGGGGTGATGTGCCGGGCCCAGTCCGCTGCCTCTGTGTGAGTTTCTTCCCTGTGGGAGTCGCTTGTATATTCTGTGAGCTGAATACCTGCAGGGGGTCTCCATAGTAGCGTCTGCGGGTCACTGGCCGAATCCACCCAGCCACCGCCTGCGCCGCGTGGGAGTAAGGTATACCCCTGCTGCATTGTAGGTTATAGAAGGCTGAGCACAGCCAGTCGAGGACTTCCAAGGAGGCAGGCATTCTTTGAGTGCTCGCGGTCTTCCCCTGTGAGCCGTTACGGGCGGCCATCTTGGACTTGCCTCTCCTGACTCGTGTGTCTGCCAGATTAACGAGTTTGATCCCCGTCGCTTGTCCGCTTGCTTTGCGGGGACCGGGATGACCCCCACCGGTCCAAGGGGGGGGGGGGGGTTCAGCGGCTAGTCGTGCTTGCCGGGGTGTCCGGCTCCGGAGAGAGCGGCCGCCTCTCCCCAGCTCCATCTCCCGCAGGCCTCAGGTAGCTCGTTGGGCGATATGCCCCGATCCGCTTCAGAAGGGTATCCACCGCTTCCTTTGAGTGTCCCCGATGTGGGTGGCACACCTTGGGGGGTCTCTGGGCTATATAGCAGTAGTTATTGCCCGTTGTTCCACTTGCCCGTCGGGAGCTCTGTCCCTGCACGTGCGGCCAGACTCCGCCCCCAGATTTAGTTTCTTAACCCCTTAAAAGCATTGTTTTTTTTTTTGGTTTGGCAAAACACAAAAGACACAAGCAATTTTCCACATTTTGCTTGTTCAGCCAACATGAATACATATCCTGTTATTTTTATCTGAGATATATATAAAAAAATATACATAATAAAATAATTACACAATTGCACACGTACCATAAGTTAGGTGCTATGGATCTCGCACCTAGTCTGCACCCAGATCTACATATCTACAAATAACCCAGATGAGGAACCATCTTTCAATTCACCAACCAGGGTGACTGATTCACAATCAAGATTTACTGCTCTGTTATAAGATCCACCCACGCCATAACCAGACTCACTAATAGATGTATTTGAAACTGTACGATGGATAAACACCAATAAATGGTAGAGTAACCTTCTTAAGTTAAAATTCAAGACCAAAAGTAGCTACCATAACCACCGTATCACTGTCTGAAAAAAACACCACCTGGGGTTACAATTGACAAAATGCTGGGTGAAATGTGCATGGCTGAAATGTTTGTTTTGTTTTGTTGTTATAAAATCGGAAATTATCAATTCCAAACAAACTGAAATTTGGAAAAAAATAAATATTTTTCCAAAATTTGTATGACATTATTCCCATAATTCTAAAGGATACCAAATTATGGCACTGTTCAGCAGATAGTATCCTAATTTGGTATCCCTAAATATGGTCATCCCACATAGGGACACCATATTAGGGAACTATCTACTAAATACAGCTGAACGATCAAAATTTTTTTTTTTTTTTAAACTCAATCTGTTGATCACATGAACCACTCAGTGAAGGTCAGCATCTGAAGAAAAACAGCCACAAGCTGATCTGATTGTGAAAGTGTTATAGATGAGATGACTTCTATTGCTGTATGGTGAGACTATTGCTCTAATGCATATTTTATTGTGCGGTCTTCTGCATAACAAGCTTCATCACAGGCCTCAAGTGGTTGGAATGCGTAATTGAATTACCAGACACAATGTTTTTTTGACATTACCACACTGGACAGTTTTGACGTGACTTGGAGGCCGGTCAAACAGCTCAGTCATGTAACTGTTGTGTTGCCCCTGTGCACGCTTGTGGGAACTTTCACCATCGTTTTCTGAATATTGTTAAATGTAGACTTCCTTGTATATTTAATTAATATTATATTTAATTATCCACTATATATTTGGCTCCAGACCAACAGTACAAGCTGCGGTTGAGGTCTTCTTCACATTGTTTGAGCTGCGACCAGCCACCAGGAGGCGGTGGACTGTCCTCCTCTTTTTCTCGTTTTTACAGGGGTTTTCTCTGATGCCTGCTAGATCTCTCCCCCTGACTTGTAGAATAAATAGTTGGCTAGAGTATAATAAAGTTTCAGACCTAATATTTTAACTCCAGGCTATTGGTTTCATGTTCTGTTTATTTATCCCTATTTATGGATTCTTATATTATGGGTTGTTACTACGCAAGAAGTTTGATGATCTCATTCAGATTTAACAGCATGATGTGTTTTTTCTCATATCCTTTTAACTGGAATAATATTTTAAAAGGAAGCTTTATATTAAAAGCATAATACAAGTTATATGTGATTTTTAATTTTTTTATTTTAATGAAAATGATTGTTCTTTAGTTGAAGTTTGTTTCAAATAATTATTTGCCTATCTAAAGTAACAAGCCCTCTGATCTAAAACACAGATCTGGATAGTGCTGTCAATACTTTACACATTATTCCAAGATTCTCTAAGAGTCATAACAACATCTATATAGAGAGTTCCAGGAACACAACATCTTAAGTTATTACAAGGAACACTGCTAAGCCTCAACTGAAAAATGAAGCAAAAATATGGCTTGGCACAAACTTCTGGGATTAGGTTTCTATAAAATATAACTATTATTATACATTTCTATTAAAAACAAAACCAAAAAACACTTTAATATTGTTAAATATTTAGACTTACACTGAAGTGCCCATTATGACAAAATGGGAGTCAGGTGCCTCCACTACTCAAGTAAGAAAGCAGCCATTTTGTTACTGCAATAATAATTGTGGACCCACTAGTCTTGCTATATAAGATGTGATAGCCTTTCTGTCAAACCAAGTAGCCATTCCTGTGTATAGGTTAAGAAGTACTCCTGGCAGATGCTGCAATGTATAACAACTATCTCTCTGGCTACTAGATGCATATGGGTTGCAAAAAGAAACCAACACCTTTTTATCAGAAATGGCTTTCAACAGCAAGGCTGTATAGGCAGCATCTATGAAACAAGATCACTTTATTATGATGAAGTGGTTTTGGTGCTTAGACTGTCCCTATTATAGGTGTATGGATGGGAAAAGCAGAATAGGATTAGATAAATAGGAGTATGGAAGGAGCTTGTTCAACTGAGTTCACTTAATAACCTACTGCTTATGAAGTATTCCTTATATGGCCGTTGTGCTGCTACTTAGAAAGGAAAGGAATACAAGTTGTAAAACTACTGAGAGTGGCATCTAGATTTGTGTTTGGGTAGTCAGACAATGTTTTTAGAAGAAGACGAAAACAGATTATTAAGAGCTGAAATAATATAATAAAAACATCGGAGCATGAAACAGAACATGCTGTCATCTTGGCACAAGTGTCGGATTTAACAGTATAAATAAATACTTAGCAGAGGGAACAAGTTTTGATTAATAATGTCTTTACAGAACTTAATGAAAGGGTAGTCACCTAGAATTGTTGCCCCCCTCCCCTCTCACCTGCCCTGGGCTGATCACATACTAAATCCTGCAACTGCACCTTGTAAAGATCTCCCCTGCTGGGGTCCAAGAGACGCCCTTACTAATATTTATGTTAATTTTTCAGTATCAGTAGCATGGTTGTACAAAGCAAGAGGCTGGGGTAATGGATCCCCCAGGTTGGGGGACAGATCCCCCTAGTTATGCAGCTACAGGCAGTGGCATCTCTAGGATTCATTTTTAGGGGGGGGGCACATGGAGGGCCAGGGACAAATGTAGGGGGGCACATTTAACCCCACCCTCACCGCAGTTTGACCCCGCCCCTGTCACAAGTTAAGCCCCGCCCCATGTGTGTTTTGTTTTTGTTTTTTTATAATCCCTGGTGGAGAATTCATTATTTTCCACCAAGGATTATTAAAAAACAAACACATTTCCCTTGATACAGTCCATACACAAACACAGACTGCTGAGTCCTTACACACACAGACACACAGACTGCTGACCATACACACACACACAGACACACAGACTGCTGAGTCCATACAAACACAGACACATAGACTGCTGAGTCCACATGTGATGTAATTCCAGTAAAATACAAGTTTAGCAGGCTAAGATTGCCACAAGGCATATGTATGTATATGTGTTTGTAGTATCAGTTAGTTAATTACACGTAGCTAAGATACTGTTATCACTGTACTGACCAGGTGCAGGAATGTAAGAACTGGAATTACGCGTCCCTCTCCTTTGTATCAGATGAGCCACGTGGTTAGACCGGATGGATGAGTTTAGACTCTATTTATTAAATAGGTTAAGGGTATGTGTGGGTGTAGTTAATTGTGGGAGGAGCTACAGTGCTATATAAGGAATGTACTCTATGTATTCAGTACTCAGACTTTGCTGTATTTTGGTGACGCTAGTCCCTCTGAGTCCCGATCGGTGATCCAATAAAGAATCTCTTCCTTCCTGAAGAAACCTGTGTCCATCTCTCTGTGCTTGGCTTCCGTCAGTTTCTCCGGTATCATTTGGTGCATTGGCCGGGAAGCTCATCGTTCAACGGTAGCTGAGAGGCAGAGGCGTGAGACGGTCTATCTTTGCCCACGTTCTCTACGGCTGCACCCCTGAACTTCTGCGTGGACCTCCCTTCGTCTCGGCGCCACTGGTCTGTTGTCCAGGAGATCATCGGCCTCTACGTGAGAAGTGCTGGGGTGTCCCCGTCGATGAGTGTGAACTCAGGTTCAGGAACGAGGAGGTAAGACAACTGCTGTTTTAGACGGCAGGACCCACTAGGGGTATACCGATTGTGCGGTAGGCCCAAAGGGGTTTTGAATCTGTGTATCTGCCCCCTCTGTCGGAGGGAAGGAGCGAAGGCGCACCGCTCGATCGAACGCTCTTTAGTCAGACCGTTTGATTTGGTTAGTCAGGCGGGGTCCTGGTGTAAATAGCCCTAGCCGGACACCGGTGTCTTGTCTAGACTAGCGTTCTAGGGTGTATATTACGTTCGCTAGGTCGGAGGGACCGGGAGACTAAGCGGCGCCTGTGTAAATTCGGTTCGCTAGTTCTCATCCTATCTGGGCTAAGTGGGAAGGCGTGTAAATTTGGAACCCACTAGACTTTTGATAGTGCGACTAAGAGGCGCCTGTGTAAATTCGGTTCTCTAGCTCGCTATATATGTGGTGATTGGGCAGTGTGGCTAACCAAAACGGGTGTATATAGTTTTAGGTAGTCCATTCAAGGTACTGGCCAATAGTTTAGTTGGGAATTGTAAATGTGTTAACGATTGTTTTAGTAAAGTGTATATCTTGTTAGATAGCGCGAGCTCAGCCGTCTAGCGAGAGTGTTAATAGTGTGTTGCTGTATTATAGTGCACGGTACCATAACCCTGTATATTTACTGACATTATATAATAAGTACTAATCATTGTCGTCCATTGCATGTTTAACACCATAACCACTAATAATTGTATTGTGACCTTAACTTGTGCTTTGACCTATGCTAACCGTACTGTAACCGCTATTTGTAAAAGACGATGTTACTGGGGTGTGTTATAGACGGGTAATTCGTATATAGAGAATTATAGCGTGGGTGACTGTATAGTTACGCCAAAGGGCATAATATTGATTATATAGTGACTGGTGTAACAGCTGTGTGTGTACGGGAATTCCCTGAGTGTTTATTGTTATTGTGTACGTTTCACTTGGTAACCGTACCACGTGGTGCTGTTGCCAGAGGAAACGGGTGTGACTGTTGAATAGTACGCGTGTATAGTATTCGTTGTCGACGACGTTCCATTGTTAAGTATGGGTGCGTCGCAGTCAACGATTCCGGATCCCTTAGGATGTATGGTTAAGAATTTTAAAAAGGGATTCAAAGTTTGTGATTTTGGGGTAAAGATGTCTCCTGTACGTTTGGTCACTTTGTGTACTAGGGAGTGGCCTACTTTGGTTGCGGCATGGCCGCCACGTGGCAGTTTGGATCCAACTCTGGTACAGCGCTTACACGTGGCTGTATCGGGTAGGCCTGAACTTTACGGCCAGTTTCCTTATATTGACTGTTGGAGACAGGCCGTAAATGACTCGCCAAAATGGCTCCAGACATGCCACGAGGAGCAGTGTCGCCTCATGGTAGCTAGGACTTGCTCGTCCACTAGGACTGGTGTTAGGCCCATTTTGGACACGCCCCCTGAGTCCGAGATCCCTTTGCCGCCCCCTTACTTTCCGTTAAGAAGAAGTGACGCAAACGCAGGAAGTCCTGCACCCCTCCCCTCATTACCCTCATCCACTTCCGCTTCCTCCTCCAGTACAGGATCCACCCCACCTCGTACTAAATCTCCCCTTCCGGAACCAGAATCCACCCCCATTAGAAACGAATATCCTGATTTGGCGCCACTTCAGACTTCCGGTCAAGCTTCATCTAGCTCGGCTCGAAGTGTTTTATTTACGACCTTTTCCCAAAACCGACCTCCCACATCCCCATACCCTATCTCTCCCCGACCGGAACCCATGACTGACGCCTCTCTACGTAGCCCCATCCAAACCCGACAGTTGACTGGTGCCCAACAATTAAAGCACTATCAGATGCCTCTTCGTCTGAATCCCGGGTCAGCTTATATCGATGCCGCAGGTCAAATGGCACACGCTGACCCAGTCTTCGTATATGTCCCATTTACCACAACCGATCTTTTAAACTGGAAGACCCATAATTCCTCGTATACTGAGAAACCACAAGCTATGACTGATCTGTTCACCTCAATAGTACAGACGCATAATCCGACATGGGCTGATTGCCAGCAGTTACTAATGACTTTATTTAACAATGAGGAAAGGACAAGAATAAATCAAGCAGCCATTAAAGCATTAGAGGATAGAGCCCGTGCTTTGAACCAAGCCAATCCAGCAGCATGGGCCGCGACACACTATCCCAACACCGATCCCGATTGGAACGTAAATGGTGCTGATATGGTTCAACTCAGAGCCTATAGAGACGCTATAATTGCTGGCATGAAAGCCGGAGGAAAGAAAGCCATTAACATGTCGAAGACAGTTGAGGTGATCCAGAAAAGCGATGAAGCGCCCAGTGTCTTTTATGACCGATTATTGGAGGCATACCGCTTGTATACCCCCTTTAATCCGGAAGACGCAGACAATTCCCGAATGGTTAACTCCGCCTTTGTCAGCCAAGCATACGGAGATATTAAGCGCAAGCTACAAAAGTTAGAAGGGTTTGCAGGTATGTCCATCACCCAACTAATGGAGGTAGCAAATAAGGTCTATATGAACAGGGATACAGAAAGTAAGAAAGAGGAAGAGCGCAAGATGCGTAAAAAGGCTGATATGCTAGCGGTAGCGATCGCAGGCGTAGATAAACGGGGCCCAGATAGAGGCAATAATAGATGGAGTAGGGAGCCTTTGAGTAGGGATCAATGCGCGTATTGCAAGGAAGAAGGGCATTGGAGGAACGAATGTCCGCAAAGAGAGCAGTACGAGAGAGACCAACCCAGGGCAGGCTACGGAAACTTTAGAGGTAGAGCGAGAGGTAGAGGAGGCCCCGGAGGGAGTAATGGTTATAGAGGGAGTAATGGGAACAGAGGAAGTGTTAGGGAAGACAGGTATATTCCAGCAGCGCAAAGGTCCCGCGATAGAGAAGGTAGGGACTTTGTAGGATTGGCTGACACTGTCATGGAGGACTATTGATACCGACCGGGCTCCATCCCCCTTGGTCGAGCGGAGCCTATGGTCGATGTATCAATAGGGGGGAAAAGGAGTGCGTTCATGATCGACACTGGTGCTGAACATTCAGTGGTGACTAATCTAGTTGCTCCTCCATCTGGAAGGACTATTACTGTGATAGGAGCAACTGGAAGAAGTGCTGAAAAACCGGTTCTTAAAAGTCGACTCTGTACATTGGGAGGCCACGTAGTAAAACACCAATTCCTTTATATGCCTGAATGTCCAGTCCAATTGCTGGGACGTGATATGCTATCAAAATTACAAGCGCAGATTACGTTCCTACCAAATGGAACAACATCCTTAAAGTTTAATGGACCTTCAGGTATTATGACTTTATCCGTACCAAAGGAAGAAGAGTGGCGACTTTATACAGTGTTGACTAGCCAAAACCCTAGGAGTGATGAGACATTGTTTAACATACCAGGAGTTTGGGCAGAGAACAACCCACCAGGACTGGCCCGCAATATTCCACCAATAAAAATTGAACTGAAACATGGGGTTTATCCAGTGAGCCTAAGACAATATCACATTCCGCAGAAGGCTAAGAAGAACATCCAATCCTATCTGGATAAGTTCATACGGTATGGTATCCTAAAATTCTGTACTTCCCCCTGGAACACCCCATTGCTGCCTGTTCAAAAGCCCGGTACAGATGAGTATCGACCTGTACAGGACTTAAGAGCAGTCAATGATGCGGTTGTTAGCATACATCCAGTGTACCCAATCCATATAACCTGCTTGCTTTAATTCCGGGCGGGGCTACTTACTTCACAGTCTTAGATCTCAAAGATGCCTTCTTTTGCCTCCGAATTGCCGCAGAAAGTCAATGTATTTTCGCTTTCCAATGGGAGAACGCTGTAACGGGCTCAAAACGCCAAATGACTTGGACAAGACTGCCCCAAGGGTTTAAAAATTCACCTACCCTATTTGGTTCAGCTCTAAGTCAAGATCTACTGGATTTCGAGTCTATCCCAGGAGAATGTGTATTGTTACAATATGTAGATGACTTGTTGATAGCAGCAGTTACAAAAGAAAAATGTCAGCAAGCAACGCACGATCTACTACATATTCTCTGGAAGGCAGGATACAAGGTGTCCAGGAAGAAGGCTCAGTTGTGTTTGCCAACTGTCAAGTATCTGGGATTCCATATCTCTGAAGGTCAAAGGATTATGGGGCCAGAGAGAAAAGAAGCTGTCTGCCAAATACCAATACCCAAGAATAGAAGACAAGTGCGAGAATTCTTGGGGGCAGCAGGCTTCTGTAGGATATGGATTCCCAGCTATGCGATACTGGCAAAACCTCTGTACGCAGCCATCAAAGGTACAGAGCACGACCCCTTCTTATGGACCCAAGAACAGCAAACGGCATTTGAAGATGTGAAGAAGGCTTTGATGAGTGCCCCAGCATTAGGTCTACCTGATCACACACGACCATTCTACTTATATGTACACGAGCAAAGAAGAATGGCTGTGGGAGTATTGACACAGTACTTGGGATCATGGCAAAGACCTGTTGCCTACATGTCTAAGCAACTGGATGCAGTGGCCAGCGGACTTCCACCTTGTCTAAGAGCCGTAGCTGCAGCCGCCCTGCTAGTAGCTGAAGCCGATAAACTCACTCTGGGTCAAGAACTTTATGTACGAGTCCCACATGCAGTACAGACGTTGTTGGATTACAAAGGAAATCATTGGTTTAGTAACAGCCGTATGACCAAGTATCAAGCAATGTTGTGTGAAAACCCAAGAGTGCATTTAGAGACTGTAAACACCTTAAATCCAGCTACCCTTTTGCCGCAACCTACTGAAAGTCAACATGATTGTTTGGAAGTAATGGATGAAGTATTTTCAAGTAGACCAGATCTTCGTGATTTTCCCATCCAGAACCCCGATGTTCAATATTACACCGACGGCAGTAGTTATGTGAAAGAAGGGATCCGCTATGCAGGATATGCAGTGACAACAATAGACAAGGTGATAGAAGCTCGGCCACTGGCGAAAGGAACATCAGCACAAAAGGCAGAATTAATAGCACTAACACGAGCGTTACAATTGGCTGAAGGTTTAAGAGTAAATATCTATACGGACTCTAAGTATGCGTTTTTAACCACTCATGCCCACGGAGCTTTGTATAAAGAAAGAGGACTACTGAATTCAGAAGGCAAAGAAATCAAGTACGCAGCTGAAATCCTACAACTATTGGAAGCAGTGTGGGAGCCGAAAGAAGTCGGTATCATACATTGTCGAGCGCATCTGAGAGGAGATGGTGATGTAACCAAGGGAAATCGGATGGCAGATAGTGCAGCTAAGCGTGCTGCTGAATCAGGAAGACAGGAGTATGTGGGGCATATAGCTGCTCTTATACCAACTCCACTGTCCCAATGGACTCCAGTTTATACAGCTCAAGAAGAGGAGTGGTTAAAGACTGAACCGGGAAAGTATTTGGAGAACAAGTGGTATCAGCTAGAAGATGGAAGAATAGTCATACCAGCATCACTAGCGGTAGAAATTGTCCAAAATTATCACAACGGGACACATTTTGGGAGAGACAGTACTGAAGAATCTCTCAGGAAACATTTCTACATACCAAGATTGTCCAACTTGACTCAGGCCATTGTACGCAGATGTGTAACGTGTGCTAAGAATAATGCAAGACAAGGACCAGTAAAGCCACCAGGAGTCCAGTTTATGGGGGGACTCCCCATGTCCGATCTACAAATAGACTTTACAGTAATGCCTAAATCGGGCGGACATCGTTACCTGTTGGTAATTGTGTGCACCTATTCAGGCTGGGTAGAAGCATGTCCTACTCGTACAGAGAAAGCAGGAGAAGTTGTAAGATTCCTGCTACGAGAAATAATACCCCGATATGGACTACCCTGTTCTATAGGATCGGACAATGGTCCAGCTTTTGTTCATCAGTGCCTACAACAACTGACTCATATGCTTGGTATAAAGTGGAGGCTTCATACTGCATATAGACCCCAGAGTTCTGGTAAGGTAGAGAGAATGAATAGAACTATAAAGAACCAGTTGGCTAAAATGTGTCAGGAAACCCAACTTAAGTGGAACGTTCTCTTACCCATGGCTTTATTGCGAATCCGCAGTACCCCTACCAGAAGGATGGGCCTCTCTCCTTTTGAAATCATGTATGGGCGACCACCTCCCGTACTTGGTAACTTAAGGGGGGACTTGAGTCAGTTGGGAGAAGGAATTACCCGGCAGCAGGTTGTAGAGTTGGGTAAGACTATGGAGGAGGTACAGAAATGGGTACAAGATAGATTACCTGTGAATATTTATCCCCCTGTTCATAGTTATCATCCAGGAGACCAAGTGTGGATTAAAGAGTGGAATAATGTACCGTTAGGGCCCAAGTGGAGAGGTCCTTATGTTGTTCTTTTGTCTACCCCTACAGCGATAAAAGTAGCCGAAGTAACTCCGTGGATACATCACTCCAGGGTTAAACCAGCAGCAGTCGATTCTTGGCAAATTACAGCAGATCCAGAGAATCCCTGCAAGATCCGGTTGAAACGCACTACTCAGTCGGAGTAACGAGGAATTATTGTGGATTACAAATTTTATTGTTACAGGTGTGAGTGAGAAGGCCATAATAAAGCCTGTCCGCTTACCAACACATAGTGTATAAGCCAGGAAAGTCTCGAAGGGACACCTGTGAAGACGAGCAGAACTCCATTCCCTGCAGCCCTCACATCCTGGAAGCTGAGGTTCCATCGCACGGACGAAGACTGAGGATGACGGCGAAAGATGTGCTTTTGATTGTGTTTATTTATATGTGTTTTTATATTCAGGAAGGTAGAGGTACCGACACTCCTAGCTGTGAGGTATGCATTAAGACTACGAGAACAGGTAACCATATTTCCCAAACCCTAATTTGGCATTCACAATACGAATGTAAAGGAGAGGTATCAAGATGTAGATACCTAAATATAGACTATAGTGTGTGCCATTTAGGAGTAGGAGAACCTAAGTGCTTCAGTCCAGAGTATCAACCTCGTACAATTTGGTTGACTCTCAGGAATGGAGATCCTCAGGGGACCCTAATTAATAAGACGGTGTTAGAATCCGTACATTCTTCGGGTGTTCTGCTATTTGATGCATGTAAGGCGATATCAAGTGGTAGAAAACCGTGGAATGTATGTGGGGATCTTAGATGGGAGAGGACGTATGGGTCTAATGATAAATATATTTGTCCCAGTGGTAAAAATAAATATGTGAGTCCTAGATGCCCAAATAAAGACTATAACTTTTGTCCATATTGGTCTTGTGTGGGGTGGGCGACTTGGGGACAGACAGTAGATAAAGACATGATAGTGACTAAGTTGCCGACTAGCCCTTATTGTAAGTCTATGGAATGCAACCCAGTCCATATACTTATTAATAACCCCGACAAGTTCCTAGATAAGTATGGAAATTTATTTGGGTTTCAGATATACGGGACGGGTTTAGATCCTGGGACATTATTGTTTATAGGAATAGAGACTGATACGGTATCCTCCCAGACTCATCAAGTATACCATTCCTTTTATGAAGAGATGAGTATAGATAATAAGATCCCCCATAACGCTAAAAACCTGTTCATTGACCTAGCTGAAAGTATTGCCGGTAGTCTTAATGTTACCAACTGCTATGTGTGTGGAGGTACTAACATGGGAGACCAATGGCCTTGGGAAGCAAAGGAGGTAATGTCCGGTTCTGAGGCAGTTGACCAACTAATATCTACACAAGCCGATTATCATTTGAGTGTTAGAGGTAGATCTGAGTGGAGATTAAAGACCTCCATCATAGGTTATGTTTGCATAGCAAGGAAAGGAATAATGTATAATACTTCTGTAGGAGAATTAACTTGTCTAGGGCAAAAAGCTTATGATGATGATACTAAAAATACAACTTGGTGGTCGGCTTCAAATGTCTCAGAACCATCTAACCCGTTTGCTAGATATGCCAGTTTAAAGGATGTGTGGTTTGATTTATCCATCACATCTACCTGGAGAGCCCCAGCAAATTTGTACTGGATCTGTGGTAAGAAAGCCTATTCGGAGTTGCCACAGGACTGGGAAGGGGCATGTGTGTTGGGTATGCTCAAACCATCCTTCTTCTTGTTACCGATTGAAACAGGTGAGACTTTAGGTGTTAAAGTGTATGATGTGAATCATAGGAAGAAAAGGGGACCCTTAGAGATAGGCACCTGGGAAGATAATGAATGGCCTCCCCAGCGTGTCATGGATTATTATGGGCCAGCCACGTGGGCGGAAGATGGTACCTTTGGTTATAGAACCCCAATTTATATGCTCAACCGTATTATAAGATTACAGGCGGTGGTTGAGATTATTACTAATGAGACCTCACAAGCACTCAATCTTCTAGCGAGGCATAATACCAGGATGAGGACAGCAGTGTACCAAAATAGATTAGCCTTGGATTACCTTTTGGCAGTAGAGGGAGGTGTATGTGGGAAGTTTAACCTGAGCAATTGCTGTCTTCAAATAGATGACGAAGGGCAAGCAATAGCTGAGCTTACTAGCCATATGGTTAAACTAGTGCATGTGCCTACTCAGGTATGGAAAGGGTACGATCCAAGTGGTTGGTTTGGTAGCTGGTATGAGTGGTTTGGAGGGCTTAAGGCAGTGGTAGGTGGAGTCCTACTGATTTTACTGTTGTGTCTACTCCTACCGTGTCTTATACCCTTAGTAGTTAGGTCTGTGCAAAGCCTGATAGGAAGTATAGCAGAGAGGAAGGCTGCTGCACAGATAATGGCGATATATAAGTATAAGGCTCTAGATCAAGGAGAACCAATGCAGGAAGATGAGTGTTAAAAGATTCACATCATAAGATAAGTCTGGTCTGGTTCATGGTAACCTGAGGTATATGCAAACCAAGGTTAAGTGATGCCTCAAGTAATTGTGAAATATCAGAGGCATCAAAGGGGGGAATGTGATGTAATTCCAGTAAAATACAAGTTTAGCAGGCTAAGATTGCCACAAGGCATATGTATGTATATGTGTTTGTAGTATCAGTTAGTTAATTACACGTAGCTAAGATACTGTTATCACTGTACTGACCAGGTGCAGGAATGTAAGAACTGGAATTACGCGTCCCTCTCCTTTGTATCAGATGAGCCACGTGGTTAGACCGGATGGATGAGTTTAGACTCTATTTATTAAATAGGTTAAGGGTATGTGTGGGTGTAGTTAATTGTGGGAGGAGCTACAGTGCTATATAAGGAATGTACTCTATGTATTCAGTACTCAGACTTTGCTGTATTTTGGTGACGCTAGTCCCTCTGAGTCCCGATCGGTGATCCAATAAAGAATCTCTTCCTTCCTGAAGAAACCTGTGTCCATCTCTCTGTGCTTGGCTTCCGTCAGTTTCTCCGGTATCACACACACACACAGACTTCTGAGTCCATACACACAGACTGCTGAGTTTACACACACACACACACAGACTGCTGAGTCCATACACACACACACAGACTGCTGAGTCCATACACACACACACACACACAGACTGCTGAGTCCATACACACACATACACAGACTGCTGAGTCCAAACACACACACACAGACTGCTGAGTCCATACACACACAGACACACAGACTGCTGAGTCCACACACACACACAGACTGCTGAGTCCACACACACACAGACTGCTGAGTCCATACACACACAGACTGCTGAGTCCATACACACACATACACAGACTGCTGAGTCCAACCACACACACACAGACTGCTGAGTCCACACACACACAGACTGCTGAGTACATACACACACAGACTGCTGAGTACATACACACACACACAGACTGCTGAGTCCATACACACAGACAGACTGCTGAGTCCACACACACACACAGACTGCTAAGTCCATACACACACACACACACACACACAGACTGCTGAGTCCACACACACACACACACACACACAGACTGCTGAGTCCATACACACATACTCACAGACTGCTGAGTCCACACACAGACAGACTGCTGAGTCCATACACACAGACAGACTGCTGAGTCCATACAAACACAGACACATAGACTGCTGAGTCCATTCACACACACACACACACAGACTGCTGAGTCCATACACACACACATACACAGACTGCTGAGTCCACACACACACAGACTGCTGAGTACATACACACACAGACTGCTGAGTACATACACACACACACACTGCTGAATCCATACACACACACACAGACTGCTGAGTCCATACACACAGACAGACTGCTGAGTCCACACACACACAGAGACTGCTAAGTCCATACACACACAGACTGCTGAGTCCATACACACACACACACACACACACACAGACTGCTGAGTCCATACACACATACTCACAGACTGCTGAGTCCACACACAGACAGACTGCTGAGTCCATACACACAGACAGACTGCTGAGTCCATACAAACACAGACACATAGACTGCTGAGTCCATACACACACACACACAGAGACTGCTGAGTACACACACACACACACACAGACTGCTGAGTCCACACACACACAGACTGCTGAGTCCATACACACACACACACAGACTGCTGAGTCCAAACACACACACACACACACACACACACAGACTTCTGAGTACATACACACACAGACTGCTGAGTCCACACACACACACAGACTGCTGAGTCCATACACACACACACACACACAGAGACTGCTGAGTCCATAAACACACAGACTGCCGAGTCCATACACACACATACACAGTTTGCTGAGTCCATACACACACAAACACACAGAGACTGCTGAGTCCATACACACATACACAGACTGCTGAGTCCAAACACACACACACACACACACAGACTGCTGAGAACACACACACACAGACACAGACTGCTGAATCCATACACACACACACACACACACACACAGACTGCCGAGTCCATACACACACATACACAGACTGCTGAATCCATGCACACACACAGAGACTGCTGAGTCCATGCACACACACACACACACACACACACACAGAGACTGCTGAGTCCAAACACACACACAGACTACTGAGTACATACAGACACAGACACAGACTTCTGAATCCACACACACACACACACACACACACAGACTGCTGAGTACATACACACACAGACACAGATTGCTGAGTCCACACACACACAGACTGCTGAGTCCATACACACACACACACAGACAGACTGCTGAGTCCATACACACACACAGACTGCTGAGTACATACACACACACACACACAGACAGACTGCTGAGTCCAGACACACACACACAGACTGCTGAGTCCATACACACACAGACTGCTGAGTCCATACACACAAACAGACAGACTGCTGAGTCCATACACACAGACACACACAAGCTTCCTCACAAGCAGACAGACAGACACAGACACACACCTGAGCATATCAAGCCTACCTGTTTCTGGGGGTCAGACAGCCATCTTCTTACCTTTCCAGCACCAGCATGGTGTGCTGCTTAACGGTGGGGGCGGGGCTTAATTTGGGGGTGGGGGCGGGGCCTGTGCCGGGGAGCCTGTCTGTCTGTTCTAGCTCCTCTCTCCTGCATTCCGTCGGGCTGTCACAGACTGTTACAGCCCAAGGGAATATAATTGAAGCACATGGCCAGCAAGTTGCTGGCAATTGGGGGGGGGCAAAGGGGGAGCACAGCATGATGTAGGGTGGGCCATGGCCCCCTCTGGCCCCCCCTTAGCGACGCCACTGGCTACAGGTACATTTTCACATACTCCACAATATACACTCAGCTGTAAAAGGTAACATTACACCTGAATGTCATAATACTGTTTGCTTTTACTGCAATAAAATACAAATATTTCTATTCAGCAATGTCTCAAGAGTTCCACAGTACCCCCATGTATGGATTTTATGGGGATTGGGAAAGTTACAGGGTCATATATAAGGCTTTCCTATTTCAGTTTTTACACATTGAAATTTGCCAGATTGCTTATGTTGCTTCAAAAAAAAAAGCCCAGGAATGAGAATTACCCCATCATGGCATACCATTTGCAAAAGTAGACAATGTAGGACAGGGGTAGGCAACCTACGGCACTAGTGCCATGCACGGCACTCCAGGTGTCTTTGCACGGCACTCAAGGCTGCTAGAGCCAAACAGGCTCTGGCTATCAGGAGTCCCAGTGAAACTTCAGATATCTGCTAATACGAAAAGGTGGTGAAGGACAATCCTCAATTTATGCATTGCAGATCACTTCCTCCCAACACTTGTGAATGGGAATCCACAATGTAGTAGAGCAGCCTGCAGCTGCTGTTGCAGTTCCTGTCCTTGACCTGTACCTGGCCAGCTTGGTCCCCACTGGAACCCAGGGAAGCCACCTACACTGCTAGATTTACACAGAAATGCACAATAACCCTCCCCTCATACAAACAATACTAACAGCCCACAAACCAACATATATACAATCCACACAAAAGTAACCCGCTAACAATCCACATACATGCACATAACCCCACATGCAGCCTTGCACATGCAATACCCCAAACAGCCCCACACATACACACACTACCAAACACACAATGTGACATATCCACCCACACACACAATTCCACAAGCAGCCCCCATACACAGCCCACATTCATATGTATCATACACAATACCACAAACTCCTGAACATATACAATATAATAGCTCATATACGCACAAATACAACAATACAAAGCAATACAGTATGTGACAGACCCCTCTGTCTTGGAACTATGCTCTATTCCGTTGCCTTTGTCTATCCTTCGGTTAACCGCAGCTGAATTGGTGAACGTTGGGAGGCCGCTGTTCATGTTACTCCAACGTGGTGGCGGCCATTTTAAAGTCCCGAACGGCCAGCGGTGTTCGCCACCCAAACTATGGAACTGAAAACGGACACTATTTTGCACGAACACCGCTGAAGCCGCCGACCTCCCTTCTTTGCCATCCAACACACAAACGTCGGTCCGTTCAGTACTTTCCGGCATGAATAGACGCACCCCAGATAGCTATCCCATGCAGCCCATTCATATAACGAAAGACAATGTGAAAGACTTTGGCTCCATGAACTGTATGCATAGGATCTGAGCGGCATTCGGTAATAATGTGTGCTCAGATCCCAGCTATCTGGGGATACGTTGAATGTGGGGATTCTGTTCTTGTAATGTAAAGTTATTGATTTTATTGTATTTTTATGTTCAGGTACAAAATGGAGTTTAGCCTCTATCCATGGAGATAATTGGATTATTTCCCAATTATCTCCAGGATAGAGAGGAGGGTTTATCTACATCAAAGGAGAGTGTTTATGCTTGTGCCACTGTGATTGGCTACTGTATCCACATTGTCCCAGTCTTCCATCTGGTCCCCTAGGGGAGTGTCCACCAGGTGGGAGACCTGCATAAATACCGGGCAGGTATCCCTCAATAAACCAGATCTCTGCTTATTGAGGGTTACCTCAATACGGAGCTTGGTCTCGTACTTGGGGGTATTGGATTCATATGATTTACTTGTTCGGCTGTTGCTTCGTGAAGGATTTCGTATAGTTCCTGTTCGGCTAATTGGAACTGCTGTTAGCTGCTTCTTCATTCGGAAAGGGAATGTCCTCAGCGGTATTAACCCCTCTTATACCAGGGTGTACCGTAACACAGTATAAATAACACAAGCAGAATCCGGCAGCATTCACACCTCAATTTAAAAAAAAAATAGGACCGGCACGCTACGGGACATCACAATCCTATATCGGCACAGTGCTGCTAAAAGGTTGCCTACCCCTGATGTAGGATATGCAAAATGGGGTATGTCCAATCTTTTTTAGTAGCCACTTAGTCATAAACACTGGCCAATTTAATGTTCATATTTGTTCTTTTTCCAATGCCTTTTACTGTATTGAAACACCCACTATTTTCATTTACAACAGTACCCCCATGTACAGGTTATATGGTGTTTTGGAACGTTACAGGGTCAAATATAGAGCTTGTCAGGCAGGTCCTTCAAATTGTAATTAATAAAATGACTTAATTATGTAAAAAGATTACATAAATATACACATATATATAGTAGAGATTGTAGCTGTATTAGTTTAGTGATGTAGATGTAAAAAACAGATAAAATTTGTTGTAATACCTTTTTTATTGTTTATTTTTGTTTTGTGTTTGCATATTTAGGGGGTTATCCCCCGACTAGGAGGTAATTTGCAAACTTTGGTTCCAACTTCCTTTTTTTCTCTCTCTCTTTTTCTTTAAACTGCAGTGTACCTTTTTTTATTGGACTAACAGAATTTATTAATGACAAGCTTTCGGGAGAACCTCCCTTTCTCAAGTCTAAAGCATTTCTGAGCAAGACGACACATAGAATTCAAAGTTGAGTTGTGATACAGGGGTTAAAGCGACATGAGTGCAGATAAGACACAGGTGTAATAGAGGATAGACACCATTCTCACAGAGGGTCGTAAATATCTTGTGTGAAGATCACAGAGTGGGGGGGATGGGGAAATGGAGAGAGATAGAAAAAAAACAGCGCGTGCAGAAGATGTGCTACAACAGAAGAGTAAACACAACGTAATTACTTCTATAAAGAATGCATGAATTCCCATCCAAGAGTTACAGGATACAACAAAATACGTATAAATACAACCAAATGCCCAAATATATATGCATGCACACCTGTGATGGATAGAAATTAACGTATGTAAAATGTCTATTTACTATGTGTACCTGTGCTCATTCATTACTCAAAATGGCCGCTAGAGCATCCCCTTTCATCGACCAAAACCCTTGTGTAACAAGATGGCGTCTCCATCCGGAGCTACGCCTAAGATGATGATGACATCAACGCCTTGGAGGAAGTACATCAAGATGAAACACTTAACACCTAACCAATTAAACGTTTACTTTACTAAACACCTAACATTTAACCAAGTAACAGTTTCGTTTTGATATTTGCACACAATGTATTCTTTTGCCTTTTCAAAGGGCTGTGTCCGCCACCAATAAACACTTCAAAGTTTTCATTTATCTGTACTTGTTGTCAGTGTGATTTCTTCAGCTTGCACGCATCTCGCTTTAAAAATCTAGACAGGGGCAGATATTCAGGTGGACACTTGGTCTGGTCCAAAACACACCTACATATACATCCACACACAAGCATCAATACATGTAAACATACAAATGTGCCTACACATACATAGACCCATATATATGTATATGTGCACATACACCTATTCACAAAAACATATGTGTATGCATGTATATACACACTTTATACATACATACGTACACAAATATATATATATATGCATACGCATACAAATAAACACATGAACACATATGCACAGGGCCGGCGCTACCATAAGGCGGCACAAGCGGCCGCCTTAGGGCGCACCGGCCCGGGGGGCGCAATCCTCGGGTGACCGGCAGGGGGCCGGTCATTGCGTGTAGAGTAGCCAAGCGGGCGGGCCGCGGTTTACCCGGTCTGACAGGAGATGCAACAAACTGCTTCCTGTCAGACTGGGACAGGAAATAGCATCCTCTACCGCGTACCGCCCGCTCAACCACGCTACATGGAGAGAGAAGGGGGCACAATGAAAGTTAGGAGGGGAGTGGAGGACAATACAAGTTACAGGGTGGAGAGAATAGTTACAGGAGGGGGGGACACAAGAAAAGTTACAGGGTGGGGAGAAAAGTTACAGGAGGGGGGACACAATAAAAGTAACAGGGGTGGGGAGAAAAGTTGCAGGGGTGGGGAAAAAAAGTTGAAGGAGGGGGACACAATAAAAGTAACAGGGGTGGGGAGAAGAGTTACAGGAGGGGGGCACAAAAGTTACAGGGGTGGGGAGAAGAGTTACAGGAGGGGGTACACAATAAAAGTTACAGGGGTCGGGAGATAAGTTACAGGAGGGGGGACACAATAAAAGTTACAGGGGTGGGGAGATAAGTTACAGGAGGGGGTACACAATAAAAGTTACAGGGGTGGGGAGATAAGTTACAGGAGGGGGGACACAATAAAAGTTACAGGGGGAGAGAAGAGTTACAGGAGGGGGGACACAATAAAAGTTACAGGGGTGGGGAGAAGAGTTACAGGAGGGGGGACACAATACAAGTTACGGGGGGAGAGAAGAGTTACAAGAGGGGGGGACAATACAAGTTACGGGGGGAGAGAAGAGTTACAGGGGGCGACGAAGAGTTACAGGAGGGGGGACAATAAAAGTTACAGGGGGCGACGAAGAGTTACAGGTGGGGGGACAAGAAGAGTTACAGGAGGGGAGGGACAAGAAGAGTTACAGTAGGGGAGGGGGACAAGAAGAGTTACAGGAGGGGAGGTGGGCAATAAGAATTACAGGAGGAAATGGAGGGGCAATAAGAGTTACAGGAGGGGTGGGCGGTACAATAAGAGTTACAAGAGGGAGGGGGCAATAAAAGGTACAGGAGGGGATGGGGATAATAAAAGGTTCAGGGGAGGCAATAAAAGGTGGGGGAGATTTAAAGGCACAGGAGGGGAGGTGGGACAATGAAAGGTATAGGGGAGGGGGACATTGAAAGACACAGGAATGCTGGGGGGCACAAAGAAAGTCACAGAGGCTGAATGCACACGGGGGGCAAAGAGACACACAGAGGGGCTGAGGGAGGACACATAGACAGACAGAAGGGTTGTGGGGAGAAAGAGACGTACAAAGGGACTTTGGGGGAGAAAGAGCCACACAAAGGAGCTGGGGAGAAGAAAGAGACAGACAAAGGGGCTGGAGTAAGTAAAAAATACACAAATGGGTTGTAAGAGAAACACGAGGAGATAAAACACAGCAAAGCGGGTGTAAGACACATAAAGGAGAAAAAGGGAGTAAGATATTCGAATGATAGGATATAAAACACTGAAGGGGGTAAGAAATTAAAAAGGGGTCGGGTTACATGACACACAGGTGAAGATGCATTTTTTGGGGGGGGGGAGGGGCGGCAAAACGCATCTTCGCCTGTGTAGGCAAAAATCCTTGCACCGGCCCTGACTGTGTATATATATAAATGTGGGACTGTGTGCATGTGACTTTGCAAAAATATACACCTGCATTCACACATGGACCTACATGCACATTTGTATCTGAATTAAAAACCCATCACACACAGCCAATAAATCCAGCACAAATATCACACACAGCCAACACACACATATATCACACACAGTTAATACACCTTTCACAAATATCACACACAGCCAACACACAACATACATTTCACACACAGCCATCACACACAGACAACACACATTGCATCATATTATAGTAAGATTTATTACAGTGGAGCTCTGGTATACAAATTGCACATTACTCTGTTTTATAGTTGGGGATATCTGTGATACATTAATAGGCATATTACTGTGAGTTTTATTGTTTTTCAACGCTAAATGGATAAACAGCTCATCGCTATGAGATTTTATTACAAAGAGTTCAAGGTAAAGAAGGAAAATCCAGAGCTTCAAAGCAGAACAACTCACAGTATTATGTGAAATATTTAGTCTGCCTCTCTGTAATGCTGAGGAGGCAGTATGGCACCTCTAGCCTGCACTTCTGTTAGCTACAGGCCAGAGAGATACCGCAAGTAGCTGTCTCCCTAGCTCGGTCAATCAGAGCGTTCCCGCAGATTACCACTGAAAAGCTCTGACACTGCAAGTGTCTGAGCACGCAAGATAGGTGAATTTAATACATTCATTATACAAACACTACATCTCTATACACAAACACTATACATGGATGAAGGGGGATGACACACAGGGCGCCTGAAGGCCTAAGGCCGGCCCTTTGTATGTTTACAATATTTGATATATTATGATTATAGTTCACAGCCCTTGGCACCTCCATGTTTTGCTCAACGTAGGACAGTCACATCAAGTTCAACGTACACTAGAAGAACCACATGATATCAGCCGTTACGAGATGATCTAGAAATATAGAAACATAGAATGTGACGGCAGATAAGAACCATTCGGCCCATCTAGTCTGCCCAATTTTCTAAATACTTTCATTAGTCCCTGGCCTTATCTTATAGTTAGGATAGCCTTATGCCTATCCCACGCATGCTTAAACTCCTTTACTGTGTTAACCTCTACCACTTCAGCTGGAAGGCTATTCCATGCATCCACTACCCTCTCAGTAAAGTAATACTTCCTGATATTATTTTTAAACCTTTGTCCCTCTAATTTAAGACTATGTCCTCTTGTTGTGGTAGTTTTTCTTCTTTTAAATACAGTCTCCTCCTTTACTGTGTTGATTCCCTTTATGTATTTAAATGTTTCTATCATATCCCCCCTGTCTCGTCTTTCCTCCAAGCTATACATGTTAAGATCCTTTAACCTTTCCTAGTAAGTTTTATCCTGCAATCCATGAACCAGTTTAGTAGCCCTTCTCTGAACTCTCTCTAAAGTATCAATATCTTTCTGGAGGTACAGTCTCCAGTACTGCGTACAATACTCCAAGTGAGGTCTCACCAGTGTTCTGTACAATGGCATGAGAACTTCCCTCTTTCTGCTGCTAAAGCCTCTCCCTATACAACCAAGCATTCTGCTAGCATTTCCTGCTGCTCTATTACATTGTCTGCCTACCTTGAAGTCATCAGAAATAATCACCCCTAAATCCCTTTCCTCAGATGTTGAGGTTAGGACTCTATCAAATATTCTGTACTCTGCCCTTGGGTTTTTACGTCCAAGATGCATTTTCTTGCACTTATCCACATTAAATGTCAGTTGCCACAACTCTGACCATTTTTCTAGTTTACCTAAATCATTAGCCATTTGGCTTATCCCTCCTGGAACATCAACCCTGTTACATATCTTAGTATCATCAGCAAAAAGACATACCTTACCATCAAGACCTTCTGCAATATCACTAATAAAAATATTAAAGAGAATGGGTCCAAGTACAGATCCCTGAGGTACCCCACTGGTGACAAGCCCAAGCTTCGAATATACTCCATTGACTACAACCCTCTGTTGCCTGTCACTCAGCCACTGCCTTACCCATTCAACAATATTGGAATCCAAACTTAAATATTGCAGTTTATTGATAAGCCTTCTATGTGCAACAGTGTCAAAAGCCTTACTGAAATCTAGGTAAGCAATGTCTACTGCACCACCCTGATCTATAATTTTAGTTACCCAATCAAAAAAAATCAATAAGATTAGTTTGGCATGATCTTCCTGAAGTAAATCCATGTTGTCTCTGATCTTGAAATCCATGTGTTTTTAGATGTTCAACAATCCTATCCTTTAACATGGTTACCATCACTTTCCCCACTACTAAAGTAAGGCTTACTGGCCTATAGTTGCCCGACTCCTCTCTATTACCTTACTTGTGAATGGGCACAACATTCGCCAACTTCCAATCTTCTGGGACTACTCCTGTTATCAATGATTGGTTAAATAAATATGTTAATGGTTTTGCTAGTACACCACTAAGCTCTTTTAATAGCTTTGGGTGTATTCCATCAGGTCCCATTGACTTATTTGTCTTTACTTTTGAGAGTTGAAATAGAACCTCTTCCTCTGTAAACTCACGTGTAATAAATGACTCATTTATCCTTTTTCTTGATTGAGGTTCCTTCATTTTCATCTGTAAATACCGAACAAAAATAATCATTGAGGCAGTCAGCTAAACCTTTACCCTCTTCAACATACCTTCCTTCCTTTGTTTTTAATCTAACTAATCCTTGTTTTACTTTTCTTTTCTCGTTTATGTATCTAAAAAAAGGTTTGTCCCCCTTTTTTACTGACTGTGCTATTTTCTCTTCTGTGTGTGATTTGGAAGCTCTTATAACTTGCTTAGCCTCTTTCTGCCTAATCTTATAGATCATTCTGTCTTCCTCACTCTGGTTTTTTTTATAATTACTAAATGCTAACTTTTTGTTTTTTACTATTTTGGCCACATCTGCAGAGTATAACAGTGGTTTCTTGAATGTTTTGCTTTTACTGACAAGCCTAATGCAATTTTCTGTTGCCTTCAGTAGTGCAACTTTTAAATAATCCTGTTTCTCTTGGACTCCATTTAAATTGCTCCAGTCTGATAATGACTCCTTTACACATATTCTAATTTTAGAAAAGTCTGTTTTTCTAAAGTCTAAAACTTTTGTTTTTGTGTGGTGTCACTCAGTCACTGTTCTTATATTAAACCACACTGACTGATGATCACTGGATCCTAAACTTTCACCTACAGTAATATCGGATACCAAATCTCCATTTGTTAACACTAAATCTAGTATGGCCTCTTTACGAGTTGGCTCCTCAACGACTTGTTTTAGAGACAATCCCAGTAGGGAGTTTAGAATATGTGTGCTCCTGGCACATGCAGCTATTTTTTGTTTTCCAATTCACATCAGGAAGATTAAAGTCACCCATAATGATAACTTCCCCCTTCATTGTAATTTTAGCTATTTCCTCGACTAGTAGATTATCTAACTCTTCAATTTGTCCTGGGGGCCTATAAATCACGAGTTACTGTGTGATTACCAAATTCTAACGTAACCCAAACGGACTCTATGTTCGCCTCACTAACTTTTGTTAGTCTAGATTTTATGCTATCCTTCACATACAGTGCCACCCCTCCCCCTTTCCTGCCTTCCCTGTCTTTTCTATATAAAGAATACCCTGGTATTGCTATGTCCCAGTCATTTTTCTCATTATACCATGTCTCAGTAACAGTGACTAAATCTACATTATTGCCACAAGTTCATGGATCTTATTCCCTAAACTGCAAGCATTTGTCGACATGACTCATTTATCATTTTTTAACACACTTGCTACATGCACCTTCTGTCCTTGTTTTGGGGGACAATTGGATTGATGTTTTATCACCCTTTTGCCCCCCCTCCTAGTTTAAATACATCCTAGCAAAACCTCTGAACTGCTCACTGAGAACATTTGTTCCCTTTTGAGAAAGATGCAAACCATCTTTTTTGTACAGTTTATTTCCATTCCAAACTTAGCTGCCATGACAAATAAAGCCAAATCCTTGCTCCCGACACCATTCACCAAGCCACAAGTTAAAGTCCCTAATACGCATCCACCTGTCGTTCTGAGTGTTATGCACAGGCAGAACTTCAGAGAATGACAGTGTGGAAGCAACCTGCCGTATATCATTGGCAAAAACACTAAAAACGTCCTTAACCTCTGAAACCTCATTGCAAGCCAAGTCATTTGTCCCTAGATGGATAGATCCAATTCGCCTGCCTGCTGTGCTCGCTTAACAATATTACAGATACGTCTCCTGTCTCTGTGAGCAGTAGCTCCGGGAAGACACCTCACAAGACCACCATTGTCCATCTTCACACCTCTTATGATGGAATCCCCTAACAACAACTGCTTTCTATTAGGCCTCACCATAGTCTCCAAGCCTCTTTCCACAACACCACTAGCCTCAGTGCCTCTCTCCACAACACCACTAGCCTCAATGCCTCTCTCCACAACACCACTAGCCTCAGTGCCTCGCTCCACAACACCACTAGCCTCAGTGCCTCGCTCCACAACACCACTAGCTTCAATGCCTCTCTCCACAACACCACTAGTCTCAGTGCCTCTCTCCACAACACCACTAGCCTCAATGCCTCTCTCCACAACACCACTACCCTCAGTGCCTGTCTCCATATCACCATTACACTCTGAAAGTGCAGAAAATGAATTATGTAGAGCAACAGACTGTGCAATATGCCTTTTATCCACAACTCTAAGTCTACCAGATCCTACAGTGATCCATCTGCCATTCCTAGTATGTCTCTGCGGCAGTGGCTTTGCAGCAGTTCCAGCCTGAGTTTGTTTATCAGATAATTTACAAATCTCAGTCTTCAAAAATACAATCTCCTGCCGCAAGAGAGAGAACTGTCTACAGATTAGACAACAACCAAACCTCCAAAAAGTGGAACGTGAAACAAATGCATAGCAACTATTACATTGAACTAAGTCTGCCATTCCAATGAGGTGAATAATTTAAATCAAACAAATCTTAACTTTTTATTTATCCTCCTGAATACCTCAGATTACCTCCAGGTTATCTCCAGAATATCTCCAACCACACTTAGAAGCAACACTTAGATGAAGCAACCAAGCTATAGTAGCCAAGCTAATGACAACAACCCTTATATAACTCCTCTAGATAGACGTTTTATTATAAAAAGAAAAAAAACACACACACTTATACAGGGATCGGGATAAACAAATTACCCAGAACCTGTACACCAGTTAGACACTCCATGGGTGTCTCAAGGCCTACCCTAATTATAAAATTAGAAAATAAAGTCACTATTCCTTGTCTCAAGGAAAGAAGTGACCTGGAATTCACAAATGTATCCTACGCTGTGTGGAACGTAGCAAAGACTCATATATAAATCGGACTGAAGAGGATCTCCATCAGAGTAAATCAAATTCCAAAATATTATTACTTACTGTTAGACTAGCCTTATAAGACGACTACTAAACCTAACCACCAATTCAACCTGATTGAGATTTAATCTCAATCAGGAATAAGGATAGGAACATTGTAACGCTTAATTTATAGAGATCTGTTTAGCCCTCTCACTGTTGAGCAAATACTAGACTTTTTTTCAGCAATTTAATTAAGAGTATATCAACAACACTGATTTCTCAACAATATTGCTAAAAATAGGCTTAGTTAATAAAGTCCTTTTTGCAATATTAAGCATAGAGCTTATGCTCTAATATACTTCCTAAATGGTCTCACAGTAAGTAATATTATTTCGGAATTTGACTTATTCTGATGGAGATCCTCTCAAGTCCGATTTATATACGAGTCCTTGCTACATTACTCAGAGCATAGGATACTTTCGATAATTCCAGGTCGCACCTATCCTTGTGACAAGGAAAAGTGTCTATTTGTTTTTGGACATTTTATTATTATTCTCTTTGCATTTTTTGCTGCTTCGAACATCTCCTTGGTAAAAAAAATTTGCAACATGAGGGATTTTAAAAAATTATTTATGGATCGTTTTGGAAGAATCATTCAACGTTATGTCAAGTTCACAAAAAATAATACGTGCAGCATCTCACTTCATAAAATATCTTTTCAAAACTGCTTGGAATCCTGATACACAAAAATGACCAGTGTGGGAATTTGTACATGTTTAGTCCCCAAGGACTTCCACAGACTAACAAACTGATGAGACAAGATTCCTAATTTCTTTGCAACAGCTTGATACTTGATGACCAAGGCTATTTCAGTACCAGAGGAATTCAGATTGGTTTTTCCATCAGAGTTATTTACTATAGTGAGAATTCAAGGTAATTCAAAGTGCATTTTAAACAAAGGCTGGAATCGTGAAATGGAAAGCATAGCTTTAGACTAGAATTTTTTCCAATTCAGCTATTATGACTTTAAATTTAATTTTGAATTCACCAATTCTTGAAGTTCATGTGTTGCAAGCAGGACAAGTGGGCAAGTGAAAATATCTGAGTGACTTAGACAAGGGCCAAATAATGATGTCTAGATGACTGGATCAGAGCATCTCCAAAACAGAAAGTTTTTTTGGGTGTTCCTGGCATGCAGTGGTTAGCACCTACCAAAAGTGGTGCAAGGAAGGACAACCAATGAATCAGGGACATGGGCGCCCAGGGCTCATTGATGCATGCAAAGACTAGCCCGACTTTGCTACAGTAGCTCTTTTGTGTGATCAGATTAAATTGCTGGAAAACATAATGCTGGTCATGATAGAAAGATGTCAGAACACATAGAGCGTTGCAGTTTGCTGCTTATGGGGCTGTGTAGTCGCAGACTGGTCAGAGTGCCCCTGATTACCCCTGTTCACTGCCAAAAGCATTTTTAATGGGGACGTGAGCGTCAGAACTGGACCATGGACTAATGGACGAAGGTTGTCTGGTCTGATGTATCATGTTTTCTTTTAGATCAGGTTAATGGCCGAGTGCGTGTGTCTCATTTACCTGGGGAAAAGATAGCAGCATGATGCACTATGGGAAAAAGGCAGGTCAGTGAAGGCAGCGTTATGCTCTGGGCAATATTCTGTTGAGAACCTTGTGTCCTTGCATTCATGTGGATGTTACTTTGACACGTACAACCTACCTAGAGATTGTTGCAGACTACGTACACCCCTTCATGGCAATGGTGTTCCCTGATGGCAGTGGCCTCTGTCAGCAAGATAATACACCCTGCCACGCTGCAAAAAGGGTTCAGGAATGGTTTGAGGAACATGACAAAGAGTTTAAGGTGTCTTACCCTCCAAATTCCTCAGATCTCAATCCGATTGAGCATCTGTGGGATGTTCTGGAGAGTCAGATCCGATCCATGGAGGCCCCACCTCACAACTTGCAGGACTTGAAGGATCTTCTGCTTGATGCCAGATACCACAGGACACGTTCAAAAGTCTTGTGGAGTCCATGCCTCAATGCACCAGAACTGTTTTGGTAGCATGAGGGGAACCTACACAATAATAGGCAGGGGGTTTTAATGTTATGGCTGAATGGCTGTTCTGTGCAAACTTTATTATAAATGATATATTGATCTTTCTAATGATACTCTTCATTTTGTATAAATATATACAAAAAAATATATAAGTAAAAAATTATTCCCTAGGGTTTGTACTTACCTCCAAATCTCTCAATGATGATTTCTGTTTGTGGGTATGTTACATAGCAGATATAGACAGTGTAACTAGTGTTTTCTACATCTGCTGACAATTACTTGCTTGAAATTCTCTCTCAAGCATGATCTCACGAATACACCTGCCAGACAGGTGATGGAAACTAACTGGTCCAGTCCCGAAGTCTGGGGTGTCAGTAAGGGTAGACCTATGTAATGGCTTCTATGAGCTCTGGGGAGTGCAGATTGTTGCCGCAAGTTACCACGGCAACACTCAGGGTTATTTAGTGAAGTCCGAATGGCCCTGTACAAAACGGGGAAGCCATCTGGTGCTGTATGGTGCCATTTGGACTGCAAAATCCAGACACTGGTCCTCATTTTGCTTTGCAAGCTCCAAATGAGCCTCTATTTAGTCCTGGTTTTCAGTCAGACCTCACATTTCCAGATGGCTGAAATCTGAACTAGGTTGTTAGAAAAAACAAATTTAAGCCCCGGGCCACCCCCGCACCTTCCCATATTCACTACAGCCCCTATCCCATAATACATCCTCAACACATACATACTACAGAACACACACACTGTGTCCCCAGCACAGAAACATCATCACCAGCAAAAACACACAGTGCATTCCCTACACACTATATCACATACACACACACCATCCCCTAAATACACACACTACTTCCCCTACACACACAATGCATCCCCTACACAAGCACACTGCATCCCCGCAACAGACTACATTCCCTCACTGTCTGTCCATGCCTGTGTTCTGTCTATACCTTTGTGTACCTGTGTGTACTTGCCTGTGTCTCTGTGTGCTTGTCTGTGCCTGTGTGTGTATGCCTGTGTATGTGCATGCATTTATTTGCCTCTGTGCATTTGTAAGTGCCTATCTGTCTTTCTCTGCCTGCATGTACCTATCTGTTTCTGTGTATTCCTGATTGTGTATGTGTGTGTTGGTGCCTGTCTCTTGTGCCTGTGCCGTTGTGTCATTGTGCCTTTCTGTGTCTGCACATCTGTGTCTATGTGTGTGTATCTGTAAGTAGCTGTGAGTGTGTCAATGGGTGTGTTAATTGGTAAAAATGAAGGGACTATGGGTGGAGTTTTGGAAGGGACAAGGATGGGGCTTTAGGAAGGTGTCACCAAATTATTTTAAAGTTTACGTTCAAGTGTTTTTTTTTAACCAAGCAATGCCCATGCCTGGAGCCATTAATATTACTTGATTAATAATGTATTTTTGTTATTATTATTTATAAAGTATCAAAATGTTCCTCATTTATGAGTAACCAGACATCCAAGCACTTGTGTTAAAAAAAGATTGGAATATAGAAATAAGAGCTGATGGGAGCTCTTCTCAAGATGTTTGAAGTTAATAGGAAAAGTGTAAAATAAATAAGAGGTAAAGTGCAATGTGTCTAAATATTATAGTATGTATAACAAGCAGTATAGTCAGTACAGGTAATATAGGCAGCATATAGATGTGCTATATGTCACATGACAGCTGTAGCAAAGAAAGTGGAATGAACGAAGGTCATGTAGACAATAGACAAAGAATAATAGTTCGGGCTACTGTAGGGTGAGGAATACAATGGATATGTGATCTGCCTCTATATAGTGTTGTTCTTCAAGGATTTCCTAAAGAACTGGAGTCTACCTTGGGGCCCTCCAAGGATAAGTAGTTAAACAGTTATTTTGTCCCCACTTTACAACTTACTTGGGGTCTGCCGGGGCTCCGTCACCTCCTCCTCTGCAGCCTGGAAGCTGCAGCATTGAGCTGAAAGGGACTTAGCCCATAGAACTAAGGAAGGCTCCATTGGTGGAGGCGGCTGGCACACAATGAATCCCAGGTAAGTTGTCAATCCATTCGCAAACAATTTTGCTACTTTTCCTGGGAGGGTGCCCAGGCACTCCTAGCACCATAAACACGACAATGTGTGTATCGTTAAGACAGGGTGGGGAAATAGTAGATCCCCAAATCTTGTAAAATTACAACTTCCATGCGTCATGGCACACAGAACTACTCGCCTGCTCCAGGGTGCCTGCTTTGTTCTAGAGATGTTCCAGGGAAAATGATGCAAAAAAGATGTCTCTAAGCCCCTGAACCGTTTATTTAGCCCAAGAGTGCTCCACTTACAGGTAGGAGGTGGCTCTGCCAGCCTATTGAACCTCAGAGTACCTCCTAATCAGTGCATGGTTGTTCTAAGCTCCCTGTTCCTGATACCTTGTGATGTTCCTGTTTCCTGAACTGCCACCCTCTGATTGATTTCCTGGCTCCTGACTCTTGCTTCCCTGCTGACCACACTTTCTTTCTGCCTGCCCTGACCCTTGGACCGCATGACTTCTCCTCCTTCTCAGATTCCATGATATGCATTCAACCACTGACCTATCAGGGCAGGGCCGACATCAGGGGGTGACAACAATGATGGTTGTCACGGGCCCTGGGGGGTCCGGACTGCTCTGGCAGTCCCGGGCCCCACTTTCCCTTTCTGCACACAAAGATAGTGAATATCGCTATCTATGTGTGCAGCCGCGGGCCTCCGGCTCCCTATTACCGCAGAGTGGGCCCAGCACACTCACTGCCTGTTCTCCTCTCTTCTCTCTTCTAATAACTCTCGCGAGACCCGGTTACCATGGCAATGCTCCGCGGGTCTCGCAAGAGTTATTAGAAGAGAGGAGAAGAGTAGACACAGTGTGCTGGGCCCCCTCTGCAGTATCAGGGAGCCGGGGGCCCCCCATGCCACCGGACCACCAGGGATGGAATCTCCCCCCTCCCTGGACACAGGTAAGCAGGGAGGGGGGAGAAACATTTAATTCATTTAATATACACTAACACAACACACACACTGCATACACTAACACAACACACACATTGCATACACTAACACAACACACACACACTGCATACACTAACACAACACACACGCTGCATACACTAACACAACACACACATTGCATACACTAACACAACACACACACTACATACTGCATACACTAACACAACACACACACTGCATACACTAATACAACACAAACACAC
Organism: Pelobates fuscus; assembly: GCF_036172605.1. Taxonomy (NCBI): domain Eukaryota; kingdom Metazoa; phylum Chordata; class Amphibia; order Anura; family Pelobatidae; genus Pelobates; species Pelobates fuscus. The sequence continues at coordinate 147,798,605 of NC_086324.1, forward strand.
ACTGTATACACCAATACAACACACACACTGCATACACTAACACAACACACACTCTGCATACACTAATAAAACACACACTGCATACACTAACACACACACTGCATACACTAATACAATACACACACTGCATACGCTAATACAACATACACTCTGCATACACTACACACTAACACACTCACTGCATCCACTACACTGACACACACTCTGCATTCGCTACACATTGACACACTCTGCATTCCCTACACTAACACACACTCTGCATCCGCTACACTAACACACACTCTGCATCCGCTACACACTAACACACTCTCTGCATTCACTACACATTAACACTCTGCATTCACTACACTAACACACACTCTGCATCCGCTACACACTAACACACTCTCTGCATTCACTACACATTAACACACTCTGCATTCACTACACTAACACACACTCTGCATCCGCTACACACTAACACACTCTCTGCATTCACTACACATTTACACACACTCTGCATTCACTGAACTAACACACACACTACATTCATTACACTGACACACTCTGCATTCACTACACACTAACACACACCAGTGGTGTATCCTGGTTTTGTGCTGCCCTAGGCAGCACAAAACTCAGGCGCCCCCCCCCCGCGCGCCACCCCCACCCAACCTTTACCCCGCTCCGCATTCTAAATACACACACACACACACATTCACTGACACATACGCATACACTAACTAACAGAAACACAGACACACTAACAGAAACACAGACACACTAACAGAAACACACACTCACAGGCAAAACACACACACTCACAGGCAAAACACACACACACTCACAGGCAAAACACACACACACTCACAGGCAAAACACACACACACTCACAGGCAAAACACACACACACACTCACAGGCAAAACACACACACTCACAGACACCCACACTCACAGACACCCACACTCACAGACACCCACACTCACAGACACCCACACTCACAGACACCCACACTCACAGACACCCACACTCACAGACACACACTCACTAACAGACACACACTCACTAACAGACACACACACTAACAGACACACACACTAACAGACACACACACTAACAGACACACACACACTCACTAACAGACACACACACACTCACTAACAGACACACACACACTCACTAACAGACACACACACACACTCACTAACAGACACACACTCACTAACAGACACACACACACTCACTAACAGACACACACACTCACTAACAGACACACACACACTCACTAACAGACACACACACACTCACTAACAGACACACACACACACTCACTCACATTAACACCTTTTTTTTTTTTTTAACTTTAACCCCCCAGCCTCCTTACCTTTGGGAATGCTGGGGGGGGGGGGTCATCTTTCTCCCTGGTGGTCCAGTGGCTGCTGGGCGGTCGGGCGGCGCTGCTGGGCGGGCGGCGAGGGAGCACTCCCCCTGAGCTGTCTGCTCAGCTCCCTCGCGCGCCGCACAGTGAGGCTGGGAGGCGGAGCCGGAATATGACGTCATATTCCGGCTCCCAGCCTCACTCTGCGGCGCGCGAGGGAGCTGAGCAGACAGCTCAGGGGGAGTGCTCCCTCGCCGCCCGCCCAGCAGCGCCGCCCGACCGCCCAGAAGCAGCCCAGCATGTCTGTTAGCCGCAAGGCTAACAAGACATTTGCCTTGGGCATTTGGGGGGCGGCTTTTTTTGCCGCCCCCTGGAAAATGCCGCCCAAGGCAAATGCCTTGTTTGCCTCGCGGCTAATACGCCCCTGACACACACTCTGCATTCATTACACACTAACACACACTCTGCATTCACTAAACTATGCACACACTCAGGATTCACTATACTGACACACACTCTGCATTCGCTACACTAACATACACTCTGCATTAACTGTACACACAGCATCCACTACACAAACATCATGTATTCACAGTACACACACTACATCCACCACAAATTGAAATTCTGCATTCACTATACACAGACACTGCGTCTAATACACACACTACAGACACTGCATCCACTAAACACATTTCATCTAGTACATACAAACACTACATCCACTACACAAACACACACTATATCACTGTAAACACACTACATCCACTACTCAAACACACTATACACACTGCATCCGCTACACAAACACAAACTCTGCATTCACTGCACAAACCTTGTGCTTTGTCAGGGGCCCCAAAATTTCTGATGGCGGCCCTGTATCAGGGGCACTGTTCTCACCTCCAGATGCCCCCGAGGGTCATGATTGCATGCAGGGCCGGACTGGCCCACCGGGATACCGGGAAATTTCCCGGTGGGCCGTCGGCACCTGGGGCCGTCAGAGAGCTGGCTGACCTGCGGCCACAGGGGGAGATGGCTGTTCCGGCGGCCGCCGGGGGGAGCTGGCTGTTCCGGTGGCCGCCGGGGGGAGCTGGCTGTGCTGGCTCTGCTCCCCGCTCGCACGCGCTACTTAATGAGACCGGGGACGGAATATCCGGTCTCATTAAGCTGTGCACTGGGGAGCAGTGCGCAGGAACAGCCAGCTTGCCCCTTTGGCCGCCAGAACAGCCAGCTCCCCCCTGCAGCTGCCAGATCAGCCAGCTCCCCCTGCGGCCGCAGGTCAGCCAGGAGCCAGTTCCCCCTCCGGCGGCCGGAACAGCCGGGAGCCAGCTTCCCCTGTGGTCTGCCCTGCAAGACTCCTGTCCGGTCGCCCACAGGTAGCTATATTATGTGTCAGTTTGTCAATGTGTCTGTGTCTGTGTCATGGTGTGTGTGTGTCATGGTGTGTGTCTGTCATAGTGTGTGTCTGTGTCATGATGTGTGTGTGTGTGTGTGTGTGTGCCTGTCTGTGTCATGGTGTGTGTGTGTGTGTCTGTCTGTCTGTGTCAAGGTGTATGTGTCTGTGTCATGGTGTGTGTCTGGCAAGGTGTGTGTGTGTGTGTCTGTCATGGTATGTGTGTCTGTCAAGGTGTTTCCATGTCTGTCAAGATGTGTGTGTGTCTGTCATGGTGTGTGTGTCTGTCATGGAGTGTGTGTGTCTGCCATGGAGTGTGTGTGTCTGTCATCTGTCGTGGTATATGTGTGTGTCTGTCATGGTGCATGTGTGTGTCTGTGTGTGTTTAAAAATAGTGTTTTTACTCACCTTTTTTTTTCCACGCAGTGTGCAGGGCTGGCCTAGATTTTTTTCCAGTGCAGCTTTGTAGCCCCAGTCCGGCCCTGATTGTATGGGAGTGCTGCTCCACATGCACCTGAGTTCCTTATCAACAATCAAACCCCAGCAGACTGTCACACCATGAAGCTTAGACATTCTAAAGACTGGCATAGAATCATGGCAGTTGTAGTTCTACAACATCTGAGTATCTACCTTTGCCCAGCCCTGGAAGGTTTTTGAAGGTGAGCAGTGACAAGGATATCAAACTACATCTTATAAATAAAGTGTGATAAAGCATATCCCCTTTCAAATTGACAGAGAGAAACATTTTCATTATAGGGTTGTTACTAGGAGTGTCAACAAGGGTCTGGGATGTTCTGAGAAATTTTAGGTGACTTACTAATAACAATGAATGCAACTAAATGTAATTTAGAGCAAGAACAATGCATCTTATTTAAACTAACTGATTTCTAAACACATTTATTGTAGTTTAAGGGACACTATAGTCACCTAAACAACTTTAGCTTAATGAAGCAGTTTTGGTGTATATAACATGCCCCTGCAGCCTCACTGCTCAATCCTCTGCCATTTAGGAGTTAAATCCCTTTGTTTATGAACCCTAGTCACACCTCCCTGCATGTGACTTGCACAGTCTTCCATAAACACTTCCTGTAAAGAGAGCCCTATTTAGGCTTTCTATATTGCAAGTTCTGTTTAATAAGATTTTCTTATCCCCTGCTATGTTAATAGCTTGCTAGACTCTGCAAGAGCCTCCTTTATGTGATTAAAGTTCAATTTAGAGATTGAGAAACAATTATAAGCAAGAGATATCATCTGCTGTTTTCAATCTTTTCAATTTAAAGAGGAAATTCTAAAAGCAAGTAGAGCTAAGAAACCACAAGGAGAAGAATTTAGAGATATAATTGTATTCTCAGATTTGTCTTTCTTTACTAGAATGCAAAGGAAAACGTTTGCACCTGCTACAGCTATACTAAGAACCCATAAGGTAAAATATACATGGGGATTCCCCACCGCAATAAGAACCTACATAAATGACCATCTTGAGGTCTTTGATACAGTAGATAAAGCTATGGCATGGATAAAAGAGAAAAAGCTGAAAAAGCCCTTTAACCCCTTAAGGACACATGACATGTGTGACATGTCATGATTCCCTTTTATTCCAGAAGTTTGGTCCTTAAGGGGTTAAAACTGAGAGTCTAATTCTGTGGATTTTTTTTTTTTTAAGAATATTTAGCACAAATCGAGGAAGATTTTTGTCACTGTATTTAAAAGAAATTCCTTAGTAAAATAAGATATGTACACAAAATTTATATTCGTAGAGTAATAAGCAAGATGCAATAGGGCACACGAGGATGTTAGGTAAGCAATTCAACACGAGTAAAGATGTGAATAGTTTTAAGCATGATTAACACTTGCACATAATTTAAGTACATGGAATTAGTTAGAAGTTGAACAGCATCACGTAGATATAAATATATAAATAATATTTCACAAGTCATATACAATATAATATAAGATATTTTTTTAAATATATTTAGCCAATAAGAGCCAATATTCACTAGCACAAGTGTACATTCATAAACAGTAAAGTACATTATAATTGAACAGATGTAAATATTTAGGCACTTAAGAGACTTTTTTTATTTTTATTTTTTTCCTATGATAAGAATATCGCACAATAATGAAGGGGTCATCAGAGATTCCAAGCAGTAACCAATTAAGAATTCTATTGTAATAATAGAGAAATTAAATTGTAATTATATATAAGTTTGGTGCTTCCTTTTCCCGCCACCACAACTGATCAACGTACCCCGCCCATAAGTTCTAAGTAGAACTTAGTAATTGCCTTGACAAAGCATCAAATTATGTATGAAAGAAGGTCTCTTGGAATTAGAGACCAACACAAAGATGATAGTATGAATGTGTATAAATGGTGGATGAGTATGAATAGTACAGTTGCGTTAGCATATATAGATTATGCTGCTATTTGTGGGGAACTGTCAAACTCTAGAGAGATAAGAAAAGGGTATGGTTAAATTCGCATCAATTAATATCCAAGGTCTAAATCTCCCACATAAAAGATGGGCCTTTAACGATTATCTAATAGCAGAAAAAAATCCAAGTAGACCTGATACAAGAGACTCACTGGACCTTAGGAGATCGTACTAGATGGCTTGGCAAAAATTTTCCATTATTATCAATCTCCTCAAAGAAAGACGAAAAGAAAGCTGGAGTGGTTATTTGTTTTTCTAAATCACTTCAAGTAGAAATAAAACATGAGAACATTGATACAGAAGGTAGATTTATAATACTGATTTGTGAAATTAATGGGGATCTGTACACAATTGTGAATGTATATTTACCTAACAGTAATCTGATGAGATTGTTCTCCTATATTTTAGAACGAGTTGAAAAAGTTTCTATGGGGTATGTGATAATAGGAGGGGATTTTAACTGTGTTTTGGACACTGTATTAGATACATTTAATAAAAATAAGACAACTTTGGACAAAAATGGTGTAAGAAATGCAAGTACTTTCCACAATATAATAAAAAAATAATAACCTCTATGACATTTGGAGAGTTCGGAACCCCAAGAATATACGTTTTACTCTTGGCCGCACAATTCATATTCAAGAATTGATTTTTTCCTAGGAGACCCAAAAGTGATAGAAAAAGTGTCTAATATAACGATCAAAATAATGATTTGGTCAGACCATAACATTATTTTAATCGATCTAAAAGATGGAAAATATATTTATCGTAGAACTACCTGGAAATTAGATGATTCAATATTATTTAGCATGGAAAACCAGGGGTTATTAAAAGAACTGTCACAGTATTTCTTTGAGGAAAATAGGCCGGAAGATACTTCAGATTGGATTACCTGGTGCACATATAAAGCGACTATAAGAGGACACTGTATAAATATTAAAAAGAGAGCCAAAAAAAAAGAAGGAAAAAGACTCAGAATTATATTTTCAATTATTTAAAGTTGTTAAAGAATATAAATTAAATCCAGATAAAGAAGGGCAAATGAAAATAGCTAATATTAAACAGATTTTTAAGAAAAAAATATCAGAAAATATAGAAAAGAAAATAATTAAATTAAAAATTAGATATTATTATCGACAAAATAAAGCAGATAAAATTTTATCAAACCAACTGAAAAAGAAATTAGCAGACAACCGTATAGATAAAATTATACATGAAGGTATAACATATAGAGCTCCGAACGAGATAGGGGAGACCTTTAATCAATTTTATAAGTCCCTTTACAACTTGTCCAATAGACCTACGGATGAATCAATAGATACTTCATCATTAAACAAGGCCATCACTAAAGAAGAAGTAACAGAAGCAATAAATCAATTAGCCAATTTTAAAACTCCTGGACCAGATGGCTTTAGTAATAAGTTCTTCAAGGTTATGAAAAACATAATTGTGGAACCGTTAACCAGAACTTTCAATGAGGCTGTAAATAGAAGATCATTTCCACAGGAGATGTTGAGGGCCAATATTCTGCCAATTTTGAAGACAGGTAAAATATCAACAGATGTAAAAAGCTATAGAAGGATCTCTTTAATAAATGTAGATGTCAAGATTTTCGCTTCAATTATTGCAAAGAGATTAAAAACAGTCTTACCTGAAATTATTAATCCAGACCAGGTTGGATTTGTCCCTGGGAGAAATGCAGGAAATAATCTCAGAAGGTTAATAGATTAAATTGATTTGTCAGATAAGAAAGGGAGTCCCCTGCTGATCCTGTCATTAGACGCAGAGAAAGCGTTTGACAGGGTCAGCTGGGGATTCATGTTTAGGGCTTTGAAGGCCTTTAATATCTCGGGATGGGTGTTAGATGCGATAGGCACCCTGTATAAGAAACCGGCAGCTAGGTCCAAAGGCCAAAATATTTGTTCAAATTGGTTTGGCTTGGAAAACGGTACGAGACAAGGCTGTCCTTTGTCGACAATTTTGTACATTATTACCGTTGAAATATTTGCTTCACAAATTAGACAAAACACGCTAATTAATGGTTTGCCTATTTCTAAAGGAGACTTAAAGATCTCATTATATGCAGATGACACTCTCTTGTATGTCGCTGATCCAGAAAATTCTTTGCCATATGTGATGGCAGAAATCGAACAGTACAGTAAGGTATCCAACTATAAACTGAACTTATCCAAATCTATTGCAATGTATAAGAATATAGCACCAGATATAATAGAAAAACTACAAAATAGATTCAACTTTTCTCAATCAGAAGAATTTGTCTACCTAGGAATTAGAATAAATAAAAACCTAGAAAGAATAATGGAAACAAACTTTATGCATCTTTTGAAAAATACAAACAAAGACTTAAAAGAATGGCGCCATTTAGAAATATCGTGGTGGGGTAGAGTTAACACTTTGAGATCTTATGTTCTGCCTAAGTGGATTTATTTGTTTAGGATGGTGCCATTAATTATTCCTTTACCATGGCTAAAAATGATCAAATCTTCTTTTGCTAATTTTGTTTGGAGGGGGAAAAAGCCTAGAATAAAAATTAATACTATGAGCTGTAATATAAACAAAGGGGGATTGGGCTTCCCAAATATTGAAAGATATTATGAAGCTGGGATAATGTATCATATAGCAATGCTGCAAAAAGAGATCTATCCAAAAGAAGTATGGTGGAGGATTGAAACAGATCTTTGTCAAACTAAAAATCTGTCTAATATTATATGGAATAATAAGGTATGCGATTATTCATTATCATTTGTGTTGAATCAAATAATTCCCATATGGGACAAAGTAAAACAGAAAATAGACATCAAGAATAGGATCTTGGGTTTCCAAGATATAGAATGCCTTGAAACGGATATAATGAACATATCGCTAAAAGATTGGAAAGCTGTAAATATTAGAAAGGTTGAAGATCTAACGGCGAATAATGAATTAAAGACCTTTGATATATTAATCAGGACAATGTCCCTTCCAAATCGAGAGGCTTTTTCATACCTAAGAGTTAAAAACTATTTGAAGAACAAATCAATTATGAATAACGGAGAATCATACCATATATTAAAAACAATCTTTAATAGGAAAGATTCAAATAATCTTTTCGCAAAATGTACAAAATTACTCGATATTACAAAAACAGAGAACTTTCCAACAGCAATAAAAAGTTGGGGAAAAGCTCTGAACTGCCCTATAGAACTAGAAGAGTGGTATGAAGCAATAATCAAAGTAAATAAATATGTGCACAGTCTCTCCTTAATGGAAACTTTTTACAAAGTGATCAATAAATGGTATCCAGTACCCTCAAAATTGTCAAGAGTGTTACAAGACAATAATGATCTATGTTGGAGATGTGGTGAAACTAAGGGGGATTATCTCCACATATGGTGGAGCTGTAAAAAGGTATTACCCTTTTGGCTAATGACCAAATTATTACTGTATAGTTTAAATGAATCAAGTTCTGACACATTGCCTGGTAGCGGCAAAGATTATTATTGCCAGGAATTGGAAAAATACACAGCCATTTAATGTGTTACAGCTCATTCAACAATTGAAATATTAGATTCAAATGGAAACAGGGCTGAATAAAATTAAAAATCAATATAAGGACTATGATAAATGGGTAAATTGGCTAAAAAAACTGGAGCAACTAGAGAGGGAATTATTAATAACTTCTTAATAAGCCCTAGAGAGATAAGAATGAAATAGACATTATTCCTCACAATATATAATAAAAACGACTGACTTAGTTGGAAGATATGAATGAATGAAGGTATGAATGTGTCAATTTTTCCTTTTTTTTGAAGATTTGCTGGGATGAGCCAGTAAATATTTATGATGACTAATATACCAAGCCATAAATGATGAAATATTCGAAACGATAAAACGGCAGGTATGGTCTGAAATATAAAGAAAAAAAAAAAAAGAGAAACAATTAGACCAGCAATATGGAGCTCCTAGAAAAGAGGAACATTAGGACAGAAAAGAGGGACAGAGGAATTTGAGCCCAAATTAGGGACTGTTCCTCCTAAATAGGGTCACTTGGGAGGTATGATAAAGGGTGAGGTGTAACAGAAGTGGAAGGTGACGAAGTTGAGCCTGTATGTCAAAATATACCGGGCCTTTTCAGACAGTTCATTCTAGTGATTGCTGCGAACATGCAGATGCTGCCAAGATAATATTTTTTTTGTAATTCTTTATTTTTGTTGTGCATAGTATAACAAAAGGCTTGGTCAGCCACAATAGCAGTCACAAGCAGTAGTATTACCAACAGTTGAAATATAATGTGGCACATGAGTATACAGCACATTTTTTGTTTAGTTATAGCGAGATAGGTACGTTAATAAAACAAGACATGCTTCAGTAGTGGTATTCAATGTACGCAACGGTTGATTGTTACCCTAAGTTACGATATGTGAGATTTAAGCTTTTGTAAGCATGTTTAGTGATTGAGGCTTGGTGATTTGTAGGAGTACAAGGGTTAATACTCAGAATAGCTTAATGCTAGTAGAGGTAGCTATGTCATGTACTATGTTTGTATGGTGGCGTCGCTTATCTAGGATTACTCCCAGTTTGCCCACCCGGGAAGGCAGGGCACCTGTTGCAGGTACAGGCAGAGTGAGTACACACACAGTCAGCACAATAGATTATAGCTTCCCTGTTGCTAGATATGCATGGGTGAAGGTGGGTTAACAAAATCTGCATTTTTAGAGTGCCCTTAATGCTAGCATTTTTGTGTGTTAAACTGGAAGAGAGAGAAGCTAAGGTCAGAGGCTCAGTATACCAGCTTAAGCATGTTAAGGCCAGGCAGCAATCTACAGGTACAATATACTGTCACCCAGACTGATCAAAAGTTTGTGAGTCTGCATACGCTTCAGGAACCGTGGGTCTGACGCTTCGTGGGTGGTAGAGGACAGACGGTCGGCCATTGCCTGCTCCAGCTTGTCGGCGTGATTCGGTGCTAGCGTCCTTTTAGGCTGAGGTCCTAGCGACGTCTCTCCAGGTGTGACTCTTGGGCTAGCCTCTGTTGGGGACCGAGGGGAGGGTGTTCTCCGGTAGCAGCATTGATTCCGGCGTGTCCCTATGAGGCCCTCTTCGCTTGGCAGCAGGGTCGTGAGTGTGGAGCGTACCGGTGCGTCTGCCGCTTTGGGTCTGGTAGGCCTCCGTTGTCCGCCTATCTCGTGGCAGGTTGCTTTCTCAGGTAGGAGATCGTTTGCTGAGCGGCAACGTAGTGGAGCCACCAACTCCTCTGGCTCCTCGGGCCTGATTCTGTTCGTGTCGCTGGGTTTTCTGTGCTCCACTGTTATGCGCTCCCATCTGGTGACTTCAGTGCACGTGGCAGCCGCCATCTTATGTGGTGCTGTTAGGCCCTCGAGTGTGATGGCGGCGCCTTGGTGCTTCAGCCGCCATGCCCCCGGGCGAGGGCCGGGATCACCCCCCGGCCCATAGGGGGGGGGACAGGGCCGGGTCCGCTCAAGCCCGAGCCCCAGGCTGGGCGCTGTGTGGCAGGGTAGCGGTGCGGCGGCCGTCCGCCCCGCTCACCGCCGGAGAAGGCCCCAGTTGGGACAAAGTTTTCTCCTCCAGGAGACTGTAGCCTGAAAAGCCAGCCTCTCCCTGGCACCAGCAGGTCCTCTGCTTTGGGGAGTGTGGTTGTCGGTCAGCGTTTTGATGAAAATATAGTTTTTTCCATTATATTCAGTGCTATGTAGCAGGAGCCTCTGTTGCCTGCGACCGTCCAGCTCGGCGGTCCGGCCCCGCCCCCGCTGCCAAGATAATATTAACACATTAATCTTATTATCTGTCTCACTGGCTATTTGGGACCCATTTTGCATGACATCAATAGTTCATCATTTGTTGCAAAAGGTTTCAGGAGTTTGTACAAAGAATAAATACATGCATGTTTCTCCAGCAACATAACTGAAAAAAACATAGATACACAGCTGTTGTTTGAGAGGTTTCAGAGGCAAAGAATTTGCATCTGGAGGTATTTACAGTCCGTTAACTATTCATGTACCATTTCTACCTGCTACCCGACTATTAAAACAAATATACACAAAACTGTGAATATACATCCATTTCATACATATCTGTGGGTGGATAATATCCAATTGATGAAGAGTGAGTTGGATTACTCTCAAACGTGGGCAGAGTTATATTAAATTGGATGACAGAGCACTTGTCAAAAGGAGAACAATCCTGGGATTGGGAGTACATTTAATAAAATGGAACCCATTAAAAAAAAAAAAAACACTGACTAATGTAGCTATTTGTATTCCCTATTCAATTCCCTTTGATAAAATACTGTTACCCTTTAAAAAAAGAGGTCTCCACAGTATTAAATAATAAAACAAATACATTTTCTATGTCAAATTATCAAATGGGTCCCCTTGCTAATTGTTCAGCTGCAAAACATGGCATAATAAGTGCTCAGAATGTGCAAAAAAAAGATAACAAACCTGAAATCATTCCCTTGAAAAAAATGCAACTAAGTGCAGCTGCTCAATCGTCCTGATTATGGTAAGTTAGTGCAAAGATTACAAACACATTTCTAAACCGTGGTGCTAATATGCATCCATAGGGATATATAATATTGGTAGACTTGAAGATCTATTTTGGTGTGACCTGCAATTCGTCAGAATTTGGTCCAATCGTGAGATTGCTCAAATTCTTGAACTCTGTGCCGGAATGTATCCAAATCACCAATCAACCGAAACACGCAGTGGCCGAGCATGTCTGTTTTGGATGGTGATTCTGAGAATATTTTAGGATAGGAAGGAGTTGATGAATAACACTCACACACACAAATGATCTATCTATTGTCTGTCTATTGTCTGTCTGTCTATCTATCATCATCTATCTGTTTCATCATCATGGGAAATGGCTGAGTGTATTTGGCATTGTGTTGCTATGGAAACCATTGTACTAACTGTTGCATCTGGGATATATTCCACCAGAACACTAGCTGTCATCCTACAAAACACTGGTGGTTGTTTACTGTTATTTGTGGCAAACACAAACAGCACTCCTATATAACGTGTTTAATTTTAGCTTAGGAAAGGTAAGTTCAATAATGGGTCACCTCTGGGACTCAAGATATTTTGAGATACCTTTCTAAATCTCACAACTTCTCAGTTAAAAATGTACAGTTTGTTTGTTTTTTTGGTAGGGGGTTAATGAGGTGTGATCAGAAGGTGGTGCTATTCTGGAACATGTTAGTTGACTTCCTTACCTACTAATTGTTGTTTTTCTAGCTAAAATATTTATTTAGCACCAGACCATTTTTTTTTTAAATCCACAGAAATCTAAGTATCAAAACTACTTTACCTTGATGAAGCACTTCTGTCATATATATCATGCCCCTGTAGTCATACTGTGCAATTATCTGTAATTTAGACGTTAAATCAATTTGTTTATAAAGCCCTAGCCACACCTCCCTGTATGTGACCTACAAAGCCTCCTTACACACGTCCTGAAAAAGAGATCTAACTTTTAAACTTTCCTCATTGCTAATTGTTTGAAATAAAATGTGTTAGCTAATTGCTTGCTAGAGAGTGCAACAGTCTCTCATGTGTGATTAAAGTTTAACCAACAGAGATAAGATACTGATTAAACACACTGTGCTGTACAAATTAAACCTTTTTTCATGGATGCTATGTGAGTCAAAGTGGCATGATCTATGATTTACTCATATGGCCATATGGTGTGATGTGTTTTTAAATAACCTTGTAGGACTGTTTGCATAAAATGCTTGAATTATTACATAATGTATTACATAATTTTGTAATATTTATTTTGTATTAAGCATTTTGTTCAAATTATGTAAATATTACATAATGTGTGCCTAAGCTAGTTGGAGTTTAGTTCTGTAGTAGTTACGCTAAGGTTGGGCTTTAGATGTCAAGAAAAGATCTTTCTGCTCAAAAACAGGTGTCCACCAAGAGTATTAGCACCATAACCACTACAAGAAGGTACTTATAATGCCCTTTTCATAGCAACCAAAAAAGTTTGTATTTCCTCCTTGTCAGAATTCACAATTTAACTGTGTAGCAGAACAGTATGTTTATCAATATGTTGTTGTTTTTTTGGTGTGTAATGTATTTTAAAATGCTTTTTTTTTTTTGTTTTGTGTAAAGCGTACAATATGCCTAGTTTTATAAATGCACATACATATGAGCATATATTCTTATCATTTCAGGTACTGTCACAATGCCTCTACTCAAATATCCTAGGAAGTTTGTTTCCTTCTGGCAGGAATGGGAAATAAAGGCTCAGAAATTCGGCCTTAGAAAAAAAATATTGAGTGTAAGTGGAGACGAGTATAAGGGAGAATGGCTAAACAACATGAAGCACGGTAAGTGGGAGGCTGCACGTGTCATTGATTGAGTCTTGTGACATTATAACAGATTATAACAGATATTTATTACATATGTGTGAACATACACGCATGCAGGGCACTCTATAAGGGTTTTACATTTAGAACTTACAGGTAGAAGTTTCAACTCACAATGAGTGGTGTGTGAGGGGTGATGTGACAGGGTGACTGTGTGTATGGGGGAGGGGGAAATGTGACAGGGTGACTGAGTGTGTGTGGGGTATGGGGGGTGATTGTGACAGGTTGACTGATTGTGAGTGCATGTGTGTTTGTGTGTGTGAGGGGTGGTGTGACAGGGTGACTGTGTGTGTGCGAGGGGTGATGTGACAGGGTGCCTGTGTGTGTGAGGTAGAGAAGTGAAGTTACAGGGTGACTGTGTCTTTGTGCAGGGTGATGTGACATCATGAGTGTGTGTGGAGGTAGATTGAATGTGCAGTAGCTGTATTTTAGGTGGGTTGCTTGCCTCTTTTAGTTCTCCTCTGGGAGGGTGGCTGTCTCTCAGTGTCTGTATCATGTTACATCCCCCTCGGAGCTCCAAGTGAATACAACAAAGGCAGACGGGGGTAGAGTGAGATGCTGACCTCCCGTGCTCCTTCATAAAGCTGCAGATTCGTCCAGCTGTACAGAGGAGTGATGAATACAGACAGTCAGTCACAGTCAGTCTGTAATCATCTCTCCGAAGTTCATAGCCTGGTATCTCCTGAACCTAACATCGGCATAATTTACAAATTAAATTAATTAGCAACACACAAATTTAATTTGCAATTATGAAAATTGTGTATACCCGAGTGCCGAGGTGAAAGGGTTTAATCACATCAAAGACACTGAGACCTAAGGAGCCTAACCTAAACAAAACTGAAACATTTAAACTGACTTGGTTCCTTGGGCAGCCTGTTTGAATTTCAAGGTACACAGTTTATTTTATTATTTTTAAGAGGCATGTTTAAATTGTGGGTCCTGTTTTTGTTTAGGCAGTCGTTTTACATTACATTTTTAAAATTAAGCCTATTATTATTTTTATTACATTTTTGGGTGTGCAGTTAGTCAAATTCTTCAAGTTAGGGAACACAAGGCTAGGCCGTCATTAGTTCACAATGAACCTTCCCAGTTCCATTTTAGTTTCTCTTCCTCCCAGACATACTCACAGTATGAGGTAGGCAATAGGACCATGCAGAGAGGTCTTCAGCAGTGCTCTCTGCATGGTACTGTAAGTTGGGGGCCAACCAGAAGGATCGTCTCTCAGCCTTGTGAGCTTGACTCAAGGCAGACTCGCAGCCTTCAGTGGACAGGCATGTCCTCTTCCTACTATGGACAACGACCCCTAAAAGACCTGCCCACCCATCCCAATTACATACCTCCTAATGTTGGGAGGCACACATTATTTTATCTTATCACCCCTTTCACCTGTTCCTTCCTCCTCTGCACCCATTCCCCACTACCAACCTTAGCATTCTTTCTCTGCGTTTCATATCAACATACATTCAAAATATCTGCAGCCACATTTTTTTTTTTTTTTTTTAATTCTTTATTTTTGTAGTGCAGGTGATTACATACAGCTTGTCATGCCACAATAGCTTTTAACAAGAAAGTCAGGATACATAGCTTACATGGCATATGGCATTAAGTTAGTCTTGCACTAATTTTTATAATGGTATAATAACAGGTGCGTAAACAATGTTGTTATATATGAGAATAAACAAGCTTAGAACATACGTTTGGTAGTGAGTCACGAGGGTGACACACAGCCCCATCAGCATGCATAACACGGTGTATTAACTACGATGTAACTTAGAGTGGCGTGTAGGTAGTATTCACGTTGTAACATGGAGTCGTCAGTAGATAATAGTGAGTAGAAAACATGCAGCTTGGATTACCCCCTACTGTTAAGGCATTTAGACATTCTGGACATGCGTGTAGGTTAGCAATGTAGCATGGTCTGGCCTAGCAGCCGCTTCTAAACGGCAGGTACACACAAAATGAATATGTATTAGGTATTCCTGATATGGAAACTCTTATATAGGGAGTAAGCAGGGCATCAGCTAAAGAATGTGCTACGTTCCCCCTGAGCCTGGCACCCCTCTGCCCCACAGAAAACTCAAAATCAGCCAAAATGTAATCAACTAATAAACACATTTGTAAAGGAACAAACAGGCATAAAACAGGTTACGTCATAGGCGATACTGGACATGATATACCCTAATTGAGTGAAAGGTAAAACTTACAGGCTATAATATTTAGCTATAGGTGGACATAGATTATGAATCGCTGGGGAGCGTTTAAGCTATCTGAATCTGTGCTAAACAAATAATAAGAACGAGAGGTAGCCTATGACATATGTTATACTATGTAGCTATGTTATACAGTGGCTAGCATTGCCTGCTTAAATAATAATAAAAAAAAAGAGATCTCAGTCCATGTGGATGGGGTTATAGTTACGAGGTATGGGTAGTCCATATTTCAATGGTTGTTGCCGGCTGGGAATATGTCCTTTAGAAGCATGTGTGGCTTGTACACTTGAGAGGCATAGAGGTGGGCTTTTCATCCGATGCCCAGTGCCTTCTTGGGGATTCTAGGTGCTGTGCTTTCATATCCGGATTCCGTTTTGATGGCGTCTTGTGAGGTTCGCTGTCGTTCAGACCCCCGATCAGCAGCGCTGGTGGCGGGAGGTCGCATCGTGCTGCGCCAGACACTAAGAGGCTGGGTTGGTGAGTGCTTCGCAAGTGTCGCTTGTGAGGGGGCCTTGCTGTTGCGGAGCTGCGAGTGGGAGCTTGCGTTTGGACGACGTGTCGTTGATTGTCTTGAGGGCCGCAGGGATCTTATGTCGGAGCCTCCGCAGTTTGAGGGTGGGAACCCTCCCTTGCCCCGGAGCTGTTGGAGAGCTGGTGCTCGTAGGCCACGAGCCTGGGAGCCGACAAGGCCCAGGGTCGCCCTTTGTGGGGTGGTGCGGGGACTTTTATCCAGTCGTTGGTTTGATCGCTGTGCTGTTCTCCGCCAGTGTGGCCGGCACCTCAGGGGTATGCCCTTCTTTGCTCTCAGCCCAGGAGGGCTCTGGATGTGAGGGGATGGAGCGTGGGTCAGAGAGTCGCCCTGGTGAGTGTCCCCAGTCCTCCGTCCGCCTCTGGCTCCGGCCTTTGTGGCCTTTTCGTGGCTTGGGGTTTCTGGCTGCATGCATGCCTCCAGTTGTGCCCAAAAACGCTCGAAGATTCTTTCGATAGAGTTTCCCTTGCAGTTTGTAGTTGCTGCTGTGGTGATTTGGTGCCATCGCTTAGCCGACACTCGCGTGTCAGGATGGTCCACCGTCCCGGGGTCCCCGTCTCCATTTTGTGTAGAGAGATCGGGGTGCCAGTTGCTTGGTGCGGAGGTTGGAGCACCCAGGCTGGTGGGGACCGAGATATCCCCCGTCGGTCCATAGGGGGGGGGGGTGAGTTGGTTTCTTACACTCGGTGCGGTCAGCGTATGGCGGGAAGGCGGCCGACCAACCCCCATGCCTCCGCTAGGCCTCATGTTGATGCAGCGGTTCTCGTGCAGGTACGGCGCCAGAAATGGTACCGACAGGTTCGTGAGCACTTCCTCTGTGTATTGAGCCCGGTTGTGGTTAATTTCCATCTGTTAGGGTGAGGCTGTACCCAGTTTTCAGACTTTCCCCGCAGGAGCTCACACCGCATGCGACTGTTCAGTTAGCTGGTTCGGCTCCGCCCCCTGCAGCCACATTTTTCACCTACATCCCCCATGTCAGCAGTGGTGTATTTTGGATTAGTGCTGCCTAGGCATGACTAAATTCGAGAACTCCCAAAATCTAAATTTGACCCCCCAATTCGTGTCAAGGTCACTTTTTTGACTGACAGACAAATGCCCTCATAAAGATACAAGCATTGGCACACACATACAGTCATAAGCACACACTGTTTAACCAACACACACTTTCACTGACAGACACACACCGACACCCACTCACTGACAGGCATACACTCTCAGATCCACATAAAAAGACATACACACACTGACACACACTCACAGGCACACCAATTCTCACTGAAAGACACACACACTTCCACTCACTCACAGACACACACTGACTGCTACACTCACTCACAGTAAGGTGGACAGCCCCAGAACACAAGGCAAGCAAGGCATTTGTCTGGGAGCTTGGGGTGGCATTTTTTGGCGCCCCCCTTGAAAGTGCCGCCCTAGGCAAATGCCTTGTTTGCCTTGTGGTAAATACATCCCTGCATGTCAGCACACACATCCACCTCTATCTCTCTGTGACCACTCCCAACGGAGAGTCCACATCTTTCCCATCTCATTACCAGCATCTAGCATCACAGCACCTGCACGCATCTTTTTAATCACCTATATCTTATCCATTACAGTACCCCCAAATGTTCTTCTCACCTACTCTTTTTAGTAGATGGTGCTCTCCCTGTGCAGAAAGTGCCAGTGGTCGTGGTCTTGCCCCACCCAACAGTATACAGCAGCCAAGCCCATGATAACATTACATAGATTTTATTATTTTATATATTTTCTTTAGAAGTAGTTTGTATACTGTTATACATGTATTTAAATAGTGAATTGTTATGTTGCATAGTGTATCCCATTTGCTTTTTCCAGGCACGGGTGTTTACATCTACAAAAAGAAAGCATGTATGTATGAAGGTGAATGGGAAAACGATAAAAGAAGTGGCAAAGGAACATACAGTGTCAAAGACCCAATCACCGGAGTTTATAGGATGGTTTACCAAGGATTATGGAAGAATGGCAAAAGACACGTAGGACTTTATTATATTCCCTTTAAGATAACTTAATGCTATGTAAAAGCCCATGTAAAAGAGGGGTATTTAAACTACGTTCTGAGGATCAGTGCTGGTCAACAGTTTTCAGCAGTTTTACAATTTATTTTGTTTTTCATAACCAAGGTTGGCGGCATAGTTATACGCTGTGCACCCCAACTGTGCATTTAGTGCTTGTATGTTGAAGGACCACTGAAGGCACCCAGGCTACTTCATCTCAACGAAGTGGTCTTTATACAGTGGCCTTATATTTTTAGTTCTTTCTTTGAATAAAATAGCTGTTTTGTAGAAAGGCAATGTTTTCATAGCAGGGCTCAGCCCACCTCAAGTAGCAGTCTTCACTGACAGTCACTGCGCCGACCGAAACTGACTTGATCATGTAACATTCATGATCAAATGCTGCTTGTAGAGAAGCATCAGGTTCAATGCTTTACTGTGAGAAGCATTTGATTGGACTAGAGCAGGGGTAGTCAACCTGGTCTCTACTGCTCACTAGTGGGCGGTTTGGGATGTTAGGTGGGCGGTTGGGAGTGCTGCAGAAAACGCCCGGTGGGCCTCGATGGCCGTGGACCAAGGCAGGCAGGGGAGATCCTTTCATCTCCTCTGCCGGCCCATGCAGAGCCAGCCATGCTGTAAGCCCTCTCAGGCTCAAAGATCTCCTTTACTAGCACGCTGGCACTTAGTTCCAGCAGAGAGAGGGAAGGGCCTGAGAGGCTCTGTTTTCCTCCCGCGAGCAGGCTGGTCCGAGTGTTTTAAAAAAAAAAAAAAAATTGCACTTTTGCTATAAAATTAGTTACTGTGGCACTGGTGGGCGGTAAGCAGATTTTACCATCAACAAAGATACAAAAGTGGGCGGTAGGTATTAAAAGGTTGACTACCCCTGGACTAGAGCAACACTTGTTGCATATGTGCTTCAAGTCTATAATGATTCCGTAATTAAAACCCATTATTCCCATTGTTTTTATTAAATTTGGGGGGGCTCTAAATATAAAGTATAGCACAGAACTTGATGAAGACCTGTCAACTAGTAAAAACATTGTTCAGATTGCGGTGGGAACCTCAATAATTCTCGAGTGCATTTCATCTATTGATGTACGCTGGGCATTTCTTTGTGGGGGGGTGGGGGGGTTCAGGGTTGAGGAATATTAATGCATATCATTACTTGCTATGATACAGTTCTATAATACAGTATAATTACTCGTATATTTATAAAATTTTACTTTTTTTGCATTTATTGTAGGGCTTTGGGACACAATATTATAAGGACGCAGCCGTTTATGAAGGAGATTGGGAGGACGGAAAACGAAGTGGTTGTGGTAGACTATATTTAGCAAATGGCAACATTTATGAAGGTGAATGGCTGGACGACAAATACAATGGGCAAGGAATGCTACGATTAGGTAATACAAATTACAGACATGGTTTGTCTTACTGTAATAACAATTACATAATAATTAACTTTTTTTTTAGAAATTAACTCCTGTTGTGATGTCATATGGCGACCAAGAGAAAGAGGTTGGGTTTCATTGGAATAATGTTTTGAATTTCATGTAATCACCTAATTGCAGGGGTGTTGTTCATACACCTCTTGTTTGGCATGAGGATTAAGTTTATTTTTAAAATAGGTATTTGTAACGGAGCTCCCCATACTCCGACCGAGTACCCTCCATTGATGGACGCTTCCTAGCTTGTGCCGAGGACCACAAGCACCGCACCAGACACCACAACCACCGCAGACTCCACAACCGCCATAGCTTAACTGGAGCCGCGCCATCTTCCGTCCACCCTGGAATCAGCTTCTGTCCTCCAGGACCATGTGGGGAAGACCTCTCCTCCAGGAGAGCATATCGGGAACAAGAACAAGCTCTCAAAAGAGCTAAGTGATTAAAGCTCAAGGGAGTATGCAGAGCATAGCAATCCCCAGTGTGATATAGCAGCTCCCCCCAATAACGAGACAAGGCTACGTATTGAGGGTCAAGAAGAACTCTGGTTTAATTACACACACTCTGCTTTTATGCAATTCTCCCCTGCAAGGGAGACGCCCACATCCAATTAAACATTACCCAATCACACAATGGTTACCTCCCACAGATTCCCTCCCCTTAGCCTGAGAGGTAACCCAATTATAACGTACAATTTAAACATAAATTTTTATACATTTTTATAACTTTAAAACTATACATTCAGTCTTCATAAAAAATATTATTGATCAGCATACTTTACTTACAAACATATCCAAAATTCAGCCAATTCCATCCAGGGGTTAAAGAGTTAGCTGGAATTCCTTTATGACCGACCGCAAGCACATTTTCCTGCCCAAAACAGTTCCACAGATTCAGGCTGTGCGGTCGGTCTATTTCTGCCCTGAAAAGTTACAAAGTCCCATCCGAAGGCGGCGTTCAAATCGTCGAACTCACTTCGACTTTTGTCGAAGTGTCGAAGTGGAACCGGGGTTGCGTTCCAGCCGTGTTCAATAGTATAATGGAGGTCTATCTTACACCAAAATGACAAAGTCCCGTTCGAACGGGTCTTAGCCTCCAGCCGCAGTGTCGAAGGGTAAGGGAAGGTACAGGTCACTGCGTTCGACTGGATTAAAATGGCCGCTGCCACGTGTTCGACTGTCTAATGGCGGCCACTTCGATGACTTCGGCACTTCGACGGCTTCGGCACTTCGAATGCATTCGAAGTGCCAGTTTAAAAGTACAAACCCTTTCTTTGTACAACACAGTTAAAGGGCCAGAAACAGTATACCAAGATCCATTAGGCCCAAATGCAAGTCTCAAAGGGCAATACCTTCCAGGGCCATAGTCGCAGGGCAGGAGGCTAGCAATAAGTCCTCTCCAATGCCCAGTGGCAAATGGCAGTTTGTCACAGTATTTATACAGCTTTTATTAACGGATGTTGAAATAATTATGATATACAGTACTTATTATTGCATAATGTTTTTGTGATTTATGTGTCATTTTTGACTTATGACATTTTTTGACAATGGATTTATCAATATTTTTGTCCTTTCTTCTGACAGTTCTGTTTTCTGTCTCATTTCTCCACCACTCTGAATTCGACAGCCCTTTTCCCGTCATATACATTGAAATGACCATACGACCTAATGTGATTTTATTAAATATCATTGTTTATATACATCATTTTTTACTACACTGTCATATTTTTTTTTATAGTCACCTGTTAGAGAACTGAAATTAAAAATGTTTTATAAAAGCACTATACAGGTTTATTAACAAACTAACCGCAAATGGAAGTTTGTATTGCAAAATTAAGGCTAAAATAATTGATTTAGAGAACACATTTCAACTCTGATAGTCAAAGCTTAGCTATTTACAAGAGAGATGCCACTTCTTTGGAGTTTACACCATTGAACGAAACATTAAAAGTCACTGAAATGGATATTTCTGTGAAAAATACTGACACTTTTTAGACCATTTTTAGAACAGTTTAGTAAATACAGATAAATAACAATAAATCATACGTGGGCTGAGCCAGCACCTGAACGAGCAAGATGCAGCCTGCCACAGCTCCATGTCCTGGATCCGATGAAACAGATCTACCGGAGCCTGAAACTTGCCTTTTGGGCTTTGAGAGGGGTCCTCCGAGTACTCTGCACCATGGGGCAAAAACAAAGAAACACCAAGCAGACCCTGGCTCCAGATCCAGGGATATCTGTGTTTTCATGCACCTGACCCCGTGGCCTGAGCCTTTCAAGATGGCGACGGCTGAGGCCTACTCCTCACAGTCGTCGGACAACGATGGCTTACCTGCTTCCTCATCTGCACCCTCCAAGGTACAAACTGTGCCCGAGCACCTAACAGAAGTAGGAGACGCAGCTCCTTCCACAAAAGCAGATATAAAGGTGCTGATGCTAAATATTAAGTCGATGTTTGACATCGACATGGCGCTTGTCCGAGAGGAAATTGCTAAGCTTAATGGTCGCGTGGTGTCTGTGGAGGACACCCTCAAGAGCTCCAGGGTGGCGCAAACGGCCACGGATGCAGTCCTGGGATCTTTACAAAAACAGTGTGCCACCCTGACGGCTCAGCTAGCCGGTATGGAAGACAAAGCCAAGGCAAGAAACATGTGGACCACATGATGGTCTCCAACGTGGAACTGCCACATTACTGCAGGAGGCTCATAGCCACTTTAGTAATACCGAAACAAGTGAAGCAGCTAGGAATTGATTTCTGCTTTTGTCCCACCAGAGATACCAAGGCGCTCCAGGATGCACCATGGGATGTGCTAATTAAGTTTGTCTGGGACTCAGACCGGAGGGTCCTTATTGAGCCGCAAGAGGCTCTCCCATGGTTACTTTTAAAGGAGCAAGCCTGATATTTTACAGGGACTTCTCAAAACACACCCTTACATGGCGCAGAACCTTTCGCCAAGTAACCCTGCAGCTTCGGGAGAACTCTATCCCTTTTAAAGGGGGCCCTCACCCTTTGCTGGTAGAACACGCCGGCAAGACGCACCTTCTATCTCATCTATCACATGCTCCAACTTTCCTCCAGTCATTGGGTCTCCCGGCGACAGTTGCACCAAGGAATGCCCATCCACCCTGGAATGTTGCAGAAATAAATCCCTTTGTGCCCAGAGGGACAGCGGAAAGAACGGCGGACTCTCTGACCTGAGATGTACAGCTTCATCTCCTTGGACCAATTTATACTGTTTCATATTGTTCTAACTACAGTACACAGTTTTGGGTTTCATATAACTGTTCATTTCATAGCTTTATGTTTATAGGCTACAATTTATAATCTGGATCCATAAGCAAACTGCCAACTACACCGCTAAGCAATATCCCCCTCCCCCTTACCTCGAATGTGATAAGTTCAACTCTCCTCATTCAAAGTTGCTTGCCACACGTTTGGCTATTTACCTGGAGTTCCTTACCTATTACAAGATAACTAACGCAAACTACCCGCACCCTCCCAGGCAAGTACTTGCACAACCTTTGAGTAGACATGAGGGGGCTCAGCTTGACTTAATAACATAAAAATGGGTGGAAACATTATCTGTGCTGTTATGCATGCTAAACACTGTTTCTTATATCTTGTGCTTATTATTATTATTATTATTATTGCAATTTATACAGCGCCAACAGATTCCGTAGCGCTTTACAATATTATGAGAGGGGATTTAACTATAAATAGGACAATTACAGATAAACTTACAGGAACAATAGGTTGAAGAGGACCCTGCTCGATTGAGCTTACATTCTTATTGTTCCTTTAAGCACAAGATGTAAAGTGATTTAAACACATACCCGCAAAAATAAAAAATGTAAAAAAATAAATAAATAAAACATGTGTTTCAGTATACTTTAATAAAGCTTTGCTTTGTGTTTATCCACAGCTAATGAAAACCGCTACGAGGGTTCCTGGAAGGACGGTATGAAGCACGGACTGGGATCTTTTCATTATCTTAATAAAGGCTGGTTGTATGAAGGAGTATGGGAAAAAGATATACCTACATGTGGGACCATGACAGATTTTGCGAGAGAAGAAGCACCTTCCCCACCAATGTATCCCATACCAGTGGTAAGTATCATCTTTTTATACCCACGCTGATTCTGCTGTTTCAAGCCTACTACAATAATTAATTTAACAAATGAGTTTGTATTATCATGGGACATAAGGTAATGCAGAAACACTGGTAATACATTCCTTATTAAGGCCTTGATTTAATTCTTAAGGATAAACTTTTGATAAAGTGATAATAATCTGGCCTTGATTTAGACCTCGGTTTTATATTTTGTATAAACTTTTCAAATGATTCAATATTTTTGGAAAATCCTTTTTTCTCAATATATTAAAACAAAAAAAGAAATATATAAATAGATGGGGGCGGGGCCTGACTGCTGACTGAGATGGTCGCACGGTGTTGGAACTCCACAGAGATAACAACTTATTCAGCCCAAAGCTGAATAAAATTGCACTATTCTGAGCAAATTCCTTCTACTAATGATGAGGGGCATCCTGCTGACTGCCTGACACCTCCACACCAATGGTTGGTGGACACAGCCTGTATTTGACTGCTCAGTGGCCTACAGCTTTGATTTGAAGCTCGTTAGCCTTGAGCCTAGTCCTCCCCCCCACACCGGACCCGAGGGGGTTACCCTAGTCTCCACTGGCATCTTAGTGTGGGCATTTCCGAATTGCCGCAGTGTTGGGGCCTAGCTGTCAAGACCGCCCGCACGAGGCCTATGGCTTCCGTCGCTTTCCTGAAGTCAACCACATGCGAAGACTCGCTACTCTTGGCTTTTGACAGCATCTGCACAGCCTTCTGGGAGAAGATTGCGGATCGTGGACTCTCCAGTACTCCTGTGGGACGAGTCACAGCCTCCCGGATCCTTCATGCTGGCCGATGCCGCGTGCATAATTACTTACTGAGACCCTTCTATCGGTTGCTGCACAGGAGAAGGCGCAAGAGGCCAGTGGCGTGCACTTCTGGACCTCAGCACTCTGGTCGTCCCACTCATCATGACTCACCCCAATTACCAGGAAACAAGCTCCCTCAGTCTCTGTACAGCCTACCTTATCCAGAGTTCTACCAATCATATCACTGGCGGTGCAAGACCAACAGCCAGCGGATGCAAGCCACAGAGGAAGCGTGAGAACATATCCTGGCGGTGTTAAACCAGGATTCTCTATGGCCTGAGGCTGTGTGGTCGGGGACTCCATCAAAATAATTAATGGTGGCTGGGGCTGAAACTCTCAATCTCTAGGGATCGGTTGAGCAATCTAATGATCCTGCCTGCTGCTAAGCTGTTTCACTAATGTTAGCCTTGTCTATACCATAATTGAGCCAGCTTTATGTTACCTTAATTGAGCATAATTGATATCCTGCAGCAGTTAAACTTCGTCCTCCAGTGGTATTTTCTCTTGAACTTCACAGCAGTTCTATTTTACTAATTTTCTCACTCTCTCCTTGCCTACTTTAATAGAAATGTTTTTACATATATAATACAAAATGTGCAGTATCCTTGATATTTCCTGTTACACTTATATTCTTCTCTTGTCATATATACTCTATTGAAATATCTCAGTAATTTTGTGTTATCCTATGCACTACAAGAATAAAAAATATAATTTTTTTTTAAAGAAATATATATATATATATATTTATATATATTTTTTTATATCCTGTCCTATTTTATACCCCGCCTCCTGTAGACTGTAAGCTTGTTTGAGCAGGGTACTCTTCAACCTTTTGTTCCTGTAAGTTTTCTTGTAATTGTCCTATTTATAGTTAAATCCCCCCTCTCATAATATTATAAAGTGCTACAGAATCTGTTGGCGCTATATAAATGGCGATAATAATAATAATAATATATGTCATATAGAAAAAATAAATCCCAAACTATTCAAAAAAATTTCTTAATAATAAATACATTTAAAAATGTTATCCACAAGTGCATCTCATAGAGTTATTTCTTTGGGAAAAAAAAAAATATAACATATACTTTCCCGGAAAGGAGGGCAAAGAAAGAAAGAGGGGAAAAGAGAGAAAAAGGGAGAGGAGAAAGAGGACGGAAAGGGAAAAACGGGAAAAAGATAACGCAAAGGGGTAAGAACAGGGGGGGGAAATTAATTGAAATATATACACTCCATATATACCCCATACCCCACACCCCAACATACCCCAATACTTAAACAAAGGGCTTCTTCCCATATAATTTTGATAGCTTTAAAACAACTGTTTTGGAAAAAAAAAGAGAGCAAGAGAGCAAGACGTGAAAACAGTTAATGGACATATCGCCTAAATTGTTAAAAAATTGTTAAAAATTGTTAAAAATAATCGGAGAAACAATATAAAAGCAAGAAAATAAAGAAAAATAAAGAAAATAAAGGAGAATTCTATACAAAGACGAGTCCAGAACGGTAAACTCTATTCCAAAAAAAAAAAAAAAAAACCTCGGATATTAAGTCTGAATTTAAAGCTATACCCACCTTAGTCTCCTCTTAAAATGGCTTCTAAACGATCGCAGGAACCTAAAGTTTCATCAAAAACTGAAAAGAAATCTTTAAAACAAGAAAAGAGACTTTCCACATTTTTTTCTCCTCAAAAAATTCAAGATACCAACGAAGATCCTTCTCCAGATTCCTTCAATGAGATGATCCTGCCAGCTATAGAACCACCGATTATCTCTATAGAAATCATAAAATCACTGTTGGATAACACCTCAAAAGAGATAAAAAAAGAGATCCAGGATAATTCTATCGACCTTAAAAATGATATCTCTAAAGCACTAACTAGAATACAAACAATAGAAGAAAAACAGGATCATACAGAATTTCAGATCCAATCCTTTAAAGATTCTCATAAAGAAATGGAGCGCAAATTGGAACAACTGGAAGTCAAATTGGCAGACTTGGAAGACCGGACTCGAAGAACAAATCTAAAATTTAGAAATATTCCTGAAAGTATAACAAATGAAAAATTAAAGGACTTCCTAAAAGAATTGTTCATTTCTCTCAAGATATCAACAGACCCCCATGAATTAATAATAGATCGATGCCACAGAATTTTTAAACCTACAAATATCAAAAACGACTTTCCAAGAGATGTAATAGTGGCGTTTCATTCATATGATACTAGAAACCAAATTTTGTCGGCCTTAAAAAATAATAGATCAACAGAAGGAAAATTTAAAGAGATATTTGCTACTCCAGATATCTCTTATCACACAAGAGCCAAAAGACGAAAATTTTCACCAATATTTCAAACGTTAACAAAACACAACCTGAGGTTTAGGTGGCGACATCCTTCTTCTCTCCAAATATATCACCATAATGAATGGTTCTCATTTACAACATATGAGAAAGCCAATGAGTGGCTGTTACAACTAATAGAAAACTAAAAACGAAAGATTGGAATGATAGGAAGAAGGGAAAAAAGAAACGAAGAAGATAAAGAAAAGGAAGGAAAGAGGATGTGAGAGAAAAGAGAGAGAGGAAGGATGGAAAAAAGAAAAAACAAAACAGCAAGAGGGGAAAAAAAAAAAAAAAAAGGACTGGAAAATCAAAACATCAGGCATTCACTATAAACTGCCTACTACTCCATCACGAGTATCAAACGCTAAATCATATTAATAGCACATTAACATCATAGTCCTGGAAGGATATTAAAGAAAGGAAGAAAAGAGGAAAAAAAAAAAAAAAAAAAAAAAAGAAGACTAAAGGAAGACAGAGAAAAATGGAAAATAAGAAGCTGAAAACTACCTAAAGTATCCATATATCACAGGCTATTTACAGGACTAGAAGATTAGACTTACCGCAATTTTCCACCAAACTCTAAACACTCGAATCACAATTTGTTTGAAAATATTTTGGCAGAATTTCAAATAGAAAATATATACCATAACGGACTATTATAGTATAAGATTTGATTCAATATAATATAACACAAGAAAAAAATGCACTGTTAATTAAGTAATGTAAGCTAGCGCAAAATATCACGAGAAATTATGCACCTTTAAGTAAGGGAAAGTAGTATGGTTATCTACACAATGGAATTTAAAGCAACATATCACGATAAATTAAACACTGTTAATTAAGGTTAATGACTTAATGTAAGAGATCACAAATGTTAATTATGGCAATATATTATTAGAAATTAGGCACTGTAAATTAACGCTATAAAACATTGGAAAATATGTATAGTAAGCTAATGAAACATAACATACGAAATCACGCACTCTAACCTAAGGTGATATAACAAGACAAACCATACACTGTAAGTTAAAGAAATATAGTATTAGAAATGAGGTTACGCTAAAGTAATATAGCACAGGAAGTACGCACTATAAGTCTAAAATCGCAATTGTTTTGAAGTAGAGAAAAGGCAAGGTGGTAACACCAGGGAACAATTTAACTATCTGTCAATTTTTCTTTTTTGTGATATACTATCCCTTCTTGTCTCCAACAAAGGCCCCCTCCCTGTGGGTATCTATATGATACTTTGATGTTGGAATCTAGTTGTATTCCAATACGGAGGTGCTGCAAAATCGCCAGCACCTATACAGCTTGGATGCTTTTTAGCATCTTGAATGATTTGTTGTTTGTTTTTAAATGTTGTTGTATATATACTTGGTTGAAAAGGGAATGGTTAATGGGAATCGCTAAACTAAAGGTGACCGTTATGGAAACCAACTACTAAAGATGTTAAAATTAATATCAATTAATGTGCAGGGACTCAACTCCCCAAATAAAAGAGCTTATCTATATAATACTTTATTAAAAGAAAAAGCCCAAATCTCCTTTATCCAAGAAACACACTGGAAAAAAAAAGATAATCATTACTGGAACTATAAAAAGTTTAATATTATTGCTGAAGCTTCAGATCAATTTAAAAAAAAAAAGGGGGTTGCAATATTGTTTTCTAATTCGATTAATTATTCATGCGACTATTCTGAAACCGATATCGAAGGGAGATCAATTATTTGGATAGGAAAGATTAATGAGATTCAATATACCTTACTTAACATATACCTACCAAATAAAGCCCCAGTTAAACATCTATTGAAAATAATGAGAAGAGTAGAAACAATCCGCAAAGGAATACTCCTGATAGCGGGCGATTTCAACTGTGTGGCCGACCCTAAATTAGATAAACAAATAAAACCTGGTCAACACATAGACGGAAACCTGGTAAACCAAGCAGCCTCCCTAAGTAAATTAGCAAAAAAAAATGATATCTTTGATTTATGGAGAATATTCCATCCCAGTGAGCGTAATTACACCCATACTTCTACGGCCCATAAAACCTCAGCAAGGATAGATATGTGCTGGGGAGACCTGGATCTTTTAAAAAGAATAAAAACTATCAAAATTGAAATTAATACATGGTCAGATCACGATCTCCTTATAGTAGAAATCAAAGAAAATGGGAAAAAAGAATTTTCACCATGGAAACTTAACGATTCTCTATTAGTAAAAAAACAAAATATAGAACATATAAAAAATCTTTCTGAAATGTTTTTCAAGGAAAATCCTCCTGAAACAACATCTAATCAAAATGTATGGTGTACATATAAAGCAGTCACCAGAGGTTATTTTATAAAGCTTGCGAGCTATGAAAAAAAAACCAGAGGGGCCCCAATATCTGAACTTTATCTACAATTATACAAATTACAAGCTCAAAATAATCAAAATTTTTCTCAAGATACAATAACTCAGATAAAAAAATATAAAAATATGATAAATCAAAAGATTCTTGAAAGAATAGAATTTAATTTGAAAAGACTTAAAATTAAATTTTATTATCGAAGTAATAAAATAGATAAATTACTGACAGACCGTCTTAAGAAAAACAAAATGGACAATAAGATTTATAAAATTGTTGATGGCGGAAAAGTTCTGCTGTCTCCGGAAGATATAGGCGACTCATTTAGGAAATATTACGAAAAATTATACAATCTTCAATATACACCTACAGAACAAGCAATAGAAAAATATTTAAATAAAATAAAAATTCCAAAAATTACATTAGCCCAAAAAGAAAAATTAAATCAAAAAATATCTCAGATGGAAGTAGAAGAAGCTATAAATAATCTACAATTATCAAAAGCTCCGGGCCCGGATGGATTTTCAAATTTATTCTTCAAATTATTTAAAAAAACTATAAGTCCTAATATGACGGCAATGTTTAATGAGGCTGCCTCATCTGGTAAAATAACTCAAGAACTATTGAGAGCCAACATAAAACCTATTTTGAAGCCAAATAAATCACCAACAGAAATAACAAACTATAGGCCTATCTCTCTAATAAATATAGATATCAAATTATATGCTGCCATACTGGCTAATAGAATCAATTCAATACTCCCCGATTTGATACATATAGATCAAATAGGGTTTGTCAGAGGTCGCCATGCGAGCGATAATTCTCGGAGAATCATCGATTTGTTTGAATACGCTCACTTGACGGAGACGCCCCTTCTGACCCTGTCGATCGATGCAGAGAAGGCTTTCGACAGGGTCGGATGGGGATATATGAACGGAGTTCTAAGTGCATTCGGTTTTGAGGGCTGGATTGCACGTGCGATTAAGGCTCTATACAAAGGTCCATCTGCGAGAATAATATGATATGATATATGCTCTGAATGGTTTGATATAAACAATGGAACGAGACAGGGGTGCCCATTGTCTCCCCTGTTATACGTTCTCTCAATTGAACCGTTAGCTACAGCTATCAGAGAAAATAAGGGAATAAGAGGTGTGATAATTGAAGAAGTAGAAGCAAAGATATGCCTATACGCAGATGATGTATTAATTTCAATAACAGATCCGAAGATATCTCTTGGTAATTTAATGAAAGAGATTAAGAACTACGAGGATGTATCTAATTATAAGATAAATGTCCATAAAACCATAGCTTTAACAATTAATATAGACTTTTGTACCTTAGCATATCTCCAGGAAAAATATAATTTTCACTGGACAAAAAAAGAGTTCCAATATTTGGGAATTATGGTAACGGCGAATCCACAGAATATACTAGAATGTAATTTTTTAAAACTACTTAAAAACACCAACAAGATTTTAAGGGAATGGCGTCCTCTGGAAATTTCATGGTGGGGAAGAGTTAACACAATAAAAGCTTATGTTATCCCCAAATGGACCTATTTGTTTAATATGATTCCATTGAAAGTTCCAAAACCATGGTTGGATATGCTCCAACATTCTTTTTCTAATTTTATTTGGAAAGGAAAATCACCAAGAATAAAATCGCAAGTTTTAACAAAAAAAATTAATCAAGGAGGAATGGCCCTCCCACTAATTAAAGATATATACAGCGCTAACATAATTTCACATATACATAAGTTCTACTGCTCTGACTCAAGGAGACAACCCTGGTATCAGATAGAATCAACAAGGATAAAAGAGAAAGATCTATCACTTATGATTTGGGATGATAAAACTAATTATAATATACATTTAATGCAGACCAATTCTATGGTCGTTTCTAACTTGATCGGAGAATGGCAGCGAATTAAAAAATTACTCAAGATATCCACAAAGATAATCGAGGGAATAAATACAAGGGTCATCGAAAGGATTATCCCTGACATAAGTCTCTCCAATTGGAGAGGAGAACGGGAGATATGTGTCAGAGTCCTTCTCCAAAATAGAAGCTTATTGCCGTTTAAGGATCTTAAATCCATCCTAAATCTTTCTGATACAGAGATTTTTACTTACCTAAGAGTTAGAGGATTTATAAATGAATCTCTATTAAGAAGAGATAGTGTCTTAAATAATTTGGTATATAAGATTTTTGAGAAACAAACAACAAAATCGATTTGCTCCATGGCTATAGATCTGATCAGACAAACTTATTCGGATATTCTTCCTACTGCCAAAAAACAGTGGGAGAAAGATCTCAATATAGTATTGACTGACTACGATTGGTGCACTCCTATGAAAATATTGAGAAAACACATACATTGTCTAAACCTAATAGAAACTTTTTTTAAAGTCTATCATAGGTGGTATTTAGTACCAACAAGATTAGCTAAAATATCTATATCTAATTCTTCTCTATGTTGGAGATGCCACAAGCATGAAGGTGATATGCTACACATATGGTGGAGCTGCCCATTAATTTCTAACCTTTGGGACCAAACATACAGTTTTTTTGAGTTTTTTAATATCAAAGTCAAAAAATGCCCACAAGTAGGCTTATTACACCTCAAATGTGATAGACTCCCAAGAGTTCAGTTAATATTAATTATTCATTCTTTTATTGCAACAAAGATATTAATTGCAAGAACTTGGAAACAAACCCACATACCTGATAGCAGACAGTTTATAGTACAATTATTGCACCAACTAGAAATGGAAAGAGGAGTTGCACACTCTAACAACAACAGAAAGTATATCCATCATCTAGATAATTTGATACTAAAAATTAGAGATTGTTTTAGTTGATCTGACCCTCTCTCTCTTTCTATTTAAATATTGTTTAATACTAACTATACTGATATCAGCTGTGAAAAAACAATGTACTTATATAGCAATGTACTTATACAAAGTTTCATTTAGTAGTCTGGCTTAAAATGGGAAAAAAAAAAAATGCCGGATACTTTAACAACGATAGATAATAGATTTATGATTCTAATAACATGGTAACTAACATAAAAGTTCACCTTAGTTGATTGACCCATACTTATTATTCCCTGCTCTATCCAAGTATTGTTAAATGTCAAATGTTTGTTAGGATATGTGATGATACCATCTGGGTAGGTCACTCAACAGTGAGCTACCTACATCGTATCATTTATGTATATGTATGTAGTGATATATGTATATTTATGAATGATTTTTTTTATGTTATTGTATTGTAATTTAAAAAAAAAAAAAGGAAGTTATCCTAATAAAAAAGTATTAAACCTAAAAATGTTATCCAAAAATATTACATAATTTGGAAAGATTATTCAACAATATTAAATATTAAATGTAGGCTTTAATTTGTTTGAAACAGCATCAGAAATTATTCCAGTCTGTGAATCTACAAAAATTCCCCGTAGACGTCAATGGTGACTACTGTAGATAAATCATTTGAAAAGTTTTTAATAACAGAAGGGAATCATTAAGGGATCTGTTATAACAACCTTTCAAATGATGTATCTCTGATTTATCTCTGATCTATACAGTCACCATTAAAATCTATGGGGATTTTTGTAGATAAATCATTTAAAAAGTGAGATCCATATGCATTTCAATGTCATTGTCTGCAAGAATCACTAATGAAGTAAGTTGATAGCCAGTGCCATATGGTAACTATTTATAAAAAAAATCAAAACTTCATTGAAAGCTTCATTGGTTTTCAGAGACGTCTCAATTTGGAATTAAATTTCACACCAGATAAATAGCAAAATCTCGAGTTTTTGCTTTGTTAGAAGATTTACAGGGTTTTTCACGAAAGTGTGATTTGTTGGAAATTGAATTTAAAATTTACGTCACAGAAGCCAAATTGGAGAACTTCTCAGAATTTCAAGCAGTTTTTTTTTTTTTTTTAATCTGACTATTTTAGTATAAAATTTTAAATTCACTTTGAATTATCTTCGAAATCCTGACCAGTAACACTTGTTAGTGAACCACCCTATACAATTCCAAAATACTACAGAAAGGTGTTTTTCTTTCCCGGGCTTAAGTTTATTGAGTTTGCACTAACCCACTAACTTGGTTATTGAGGAGAAACAACAATCAGTTTGCCAATTTCAGGTCAAAATGACTTAGCTGGGTCGGTGGAATTTTTCCAGTTTAGCTATTTTCTCCTTAAACTCCAGTTCCACAATTTCTGGCATAGCGAGTAAGCCCCTCGATTTACTGCTACTAGTATAGCAAAGAGTATGGTGATTTAATAATGATGACAAGATTTTTTTTTTGGTCTGTCTAAAAACCACAGGTGGGTGGTGGGGATGGATGGTTATCTCATTTGTGATTCATGTTATGACTGATGTCTTCCATAATCTTAAATCCACAGTTGGGAATCAAATTGTGAAACCAAGTTTCCTGGAGCCTCATGACAACCCTGTCCCATCTTCTCATCCATCAATGGACTGAATATCATCGGCATGTTAAAAAAACAATAAACACAAGCAAAACAAAACAAAAACAACTTGATACATGTTGCTAATTTTCTTGGTCAGTATATTAAATCAGCTCTAGCATCCCTACCTCCCCCTACCCCAATAAATAATATGAGCTTTTCATAAAGATAAAATCTTTTGGAAATGCTTATAAAAACTGAGTTGGAAGATCACTGAAATTCCAACACAGTCAAAAGATATCATAAGACAACGTAGGGACTTCTTTGTCCTATGAATTTCCCTACACTTGACAAAAGGCAGAGCTTCTCTTTGTCAAGTCTTGTCAAGCCCTCAGCCATAGCTAGTGATGGCTGAGTGGAAAAAGTATCTTTATATGGGGGATCCAGTGGTCTAGCATGTTAATCCGTAGACATCAGAGTTTTAATCTCCCACACACGCAAGAGTACAGTGGTGATGTTGGCTCCTGGCTGATGAAGAACCACGAGCTGAAGAGAACCTTGTGGAAGATGTCTTTAGTTTGGAAAAACGGCACCCAAGAGGGGATATGATAAAATTATACAAATATATCCAGAGCCAGTACAAACCATTGTCTGGAAATCTATTCATAAACAGGACTAGACAAGGTCACACATTTACACTGGAAGAAAGGAGATTTAGTCTAAGGTGAAGGAAAGGGTTTTTTTACAGTGCAAACAATAAGGATGTGGAGTTCTCTGCCTGAAGATGTGGTTTCACCAGTGATCTATCTACAGATGTCTAAACAGCAATTGGATAAATATTTGAAAAAACATTATATTTAATGATATACTTATTTTTTTATTATTTCTTTTTGTAGTGCATCGAATAACAAAGCACGGTCACATAGACATTTCTCAAAGAACAGTAACAGTAGTAAGTATCAGAAATTGTCATGGTAGCTGCACTTTTTGTAATTAAGTAGAAGGACATCAGGAACATTTTTCTATGTAGGTATAGTAAAGTAAAATAAACATACATGCTGATACATTAAACTATAGTTAGATTTGTAAGATATATAAAGACCACTGGGTCCAAGAATACACAAAATAGTGGATGGTCAAAGAAAGGAAATGCTGATAAAATAACAATGCATTTGTGTGGCTCTGGATGAGACAGCCTAATTGCTAGCCTTGCTTGAGGATCAGTCAGCCGATTCCTAATGCGGCAGAGTCCCAGCCTCCGCCACTGTCAGCAGCAACGATGGAGTCTCTCCACTGTGCCCAAGCGATTATATAACTCAGGGGTTTCCCCCACCGGCAGGCCTCCTCTCTTCCAGCAGGAGCTAGGGTTTGCCGACCGCAGAGCTAATGTGGCTGGTTATCAGGGCTACTGGCCACCGAGATTGGGTTGCCTCTGGAGTGAGTAAGTGCACCTGCCTTGTTTATGGGCGAGGTACAGCCAGTGTAGTAGTTGAAGCATTGGGGTACTGCCCACCGCCTCCGCAGCCTCCTGCGTTGTCTCTTCTGCAGTACCCACCTGAACACATGGAGAAGGCTCACGCAAACTGCGCTAGGCAGCAGGTTGGTCCTTAATGGCTGTTAATGGCTGTGACTAGGTCTGGAGGGGTAGAGACAAAAGATTATGCCCGAGCCCTTTCTTCCAGAGCTCCCCAGAAGAATTCAAAAGTCTTCTCAAGCTTCTTCATGGAGTCTTCGATGGTGCCAGGCTGATGTCGGGAGGGGCTGTCCACCATCTTGGCGAGATACGCTAGGTTGCACAGGGAAGTTGTAGTGTTCTGTGAGCCACACTAGACGTATGTAGTTTAACCCAGTGGTGACTGGGATATCCCCCACCGGTCCGGGGGGTGGGGGAGAAAAGAGGCAGCAAGAAGACGGTCGGGTCTGTGTTACACTAGGCCTCGTCTGTATTTCAGGGGCAACAAGCAGTTAGGGCTTTGTGGGATCATCCAAGACACCCCGCTGGGTTTAGGAAGCCGGTAAGTCTCAATGTGAGTACTCAAGGTTCGTGATCGGTCACGATTAGATTATTATCTATGGAGCAGACTTGAGATGCGTACTGCCACCATGAAGCCCAGGCCCCACCTCCCTCAGTGATATACTTTTTAATTAGTGTGATAATAGCCTTTTGATTCAAGGAGAGATCTGACTGCCATTCTGGGGTCAAGAAGGATTTTTTTCCTAGTACGTTGGAAAATTGGAAGCGCTTCAAACTGGGGGTTTTGCCTTCCTTTGGATCAACAGCAAAAAAACAAATGTGAGGAAGGCTGAACTTGACAGACGAATGTCTCTTTTCAGCTGTGTAACTATGTAATTATGTTGTGCACCATTTTTATATACTTCACAGATTGAGCAAATTGTGTGTGTGTTTAAACACAGATATATAATAAATGCTGTGATTTTCTGTGAGCTTTGAAGCTGCTGTTTAGTGAATGAGTGTGTGCGTTGGATCTTGTATGTTGTTTGAATTGGCCCCAGCAGCACCTTATAATGTATGCATGTTCAGGTGAGTGCAGCCTCTTGGTTTCATATATATGTATTTGGGAGTTCAGGCTCAACTACCCAATTTTGCACCCCTCCCTGTCACAGGTGCCTTATTCCAAGACCATATTTAATCTTGCACTGCAGAGAGTCCCAGGAAGAAGCATTTCCCAAGTGAGTGAATAAATCTCATAAGAGCAGGCATTAGGTTGCTAGAATAGGACTTGCCACAAATTGGGTACATTGACGTTGTGGCAGATTTATGCTATTTAATATCATATACTGTAACTAATTCCTCATTGTTATTGCTTAGGTTAGGTTTTTTTGTTTTTTTGAAAGTGCTGTTTAGTGTGTGTGTGTTTACATTGAAATTAGTATGTTACATTGGCACAATCTAACTATAGACAGTCTTTATTAATTGTATATATACTCGTATTACAGTTTACATTTGTTCCATGCTTTGAGTTATGTTGTACAAAGTTCCCAGCTACATTTTATGCTGCTATATCCCCCTCTACTGGCACCTAACAGCATTACATGTTTTTCAATGCTAGTTTTGTATCCTTTTCCATCTTTCTTACACGTATATATTTTTATATTTTGTTTCTAGCGTACTAGCTTAAAGCAGAACTGTCACCACCGTCCCTTCTCCCCCATGAAAATTTTTTATTTTGTAAAGATCTAATCTTTATAAAATACTCATACTGACTGTGTTAGAATTTCACTGAAATTCCTAACCCAGTCAAGTGATATACTGAGCCAAAGTAAGGACTACTTTGTCTCTGTATTTTTTTTTATACCTGACACTGTGCGGAGCTACCGCCGTCAAGAAGTATTAATCGCGCCAGCTGTCACCAATGATGGCTGCGGGGAATTGGCTGTATCTATGGAGGATCGCGTGGTCTCACGCTGTACTCTAGCATGTGCGTGAGTGTACAAACGTGACGTTGGCACTGAAGCTCTAGAAGCTGAAGAAGTCCCACCGGAAGCACATAGTGGAACCAGCGAGGAACAGGTTCAGGTAAGGAGAGCTCCACTTTCCCTGTCCCCCACCAATGTCACCATCGCTGGTAATTCTGAAAAGTCCCCAGATGGTGACAGTACCACTTTAAGGCATTACACCAAGTAAAATGCTTTGAGCATCATAAATGTCCTTCATTTCATACGAACACAGTCAACAACATAAACGAGAATAGCATGTAGACCAACCCTTAGAAAATGAATGGAATACCTCTGCTAATTTTCACTCCCTCCTTTTTATTAGTGATAACACGCTTGGTAAAAAAACAGAAAGTGCTGGTGTGCAAAAATTTTTACAGAGACACCACAAGTGTTCATACATATTATAAAGTGCTTTTAGACTGTATATAAAGTGGAACTGGTGTTATTCCAGGTCGACGCTGTACGGGAGAGGTTCACTTACTATTGAAATCATCAGTGCATTTTGGCAGGTTATACACACAAGTGTGTTTTGTATATATGTTTTTAATATGGGATAACACCAGTTCCAATTATATACAGTCTAAAAGCACTTTATAATATATATGAACACTTGAGGCGTCTCTGTAAAAAAAATTTGCGCACCAGCCCTTTCTGTTTTTTTTTTACTATTTTGTACCTTATTACCAGGGTGTATAGCGGGTGCTGCATACCAGTATTTAATTTGTTTGAATTTATACATTTTTGCGCCAATTTATCTATATTTTATATTGTTATATCATGCATTGTGTCTACATTAAGAAAAATATTAAAAAAATTTACTTGTATGCTCATCCATTAAAGTGGAAATTATCAGGAATTTTCACATTTTAGGTCAAAATAATTAAACTGAAACAAAGCTGACTGGATAATGGTTCAATTTCCACCTATTTTAGCCCAAAATTGTCTAGTTACATCTAAGATTGCACAACACCGCAGAATATGTTAGCGCTTTATAAATGCCAGTAATAGTAATAATATCATCGTAAATGTTAGTCGTGACAAGTTTTTTTGGGGGAAAAGTACAAATTATGTAATAATATTGGTATTTCACAAAAAGAATTCTAACTCTGTGGCTTTGTTTTCGGAATTCTTCTATAATGCCGAAATGTATTTGCATATAATATTTTTATTGCGCTTAATATTTCACGTCTACTTAAAGTGAGAAATCAAAGTGAAGTCAAAGTAAATTTCAAATGTGAGGTCAAAATAGACAAAGTGGAAAAATTCTCCCAGTCGACTATACATCCAATTCAGCTATTTTTGCCTTAAATTTGAAATTCACTTGAATTCTCACATTCGTTAATAGTTTTGTTAGTATCATGCTTTTGCCCTTATGTCCCTGCAGTAATGTGTTTTTGTGTTGCAATACTACCACCCAGTGGTTACTTATAAATTGACATTTCTCAACTGTGACAAAATATATATATATTTTTTTTCTTTCTATGTTTTTTCAGCCTTTGTGTCTAGAAAATCAGTTTAAGCCACTATTCTAATTAAAAACACATAAACATTATTCTCATACCAGTGATATAACTTGAAAGCCAAAATATTGCTTTCTGATTGTGAAGAATAAAAATGCACAGTTTCACCTATTGAGTGTCTGGTCATTCTGTCTAATCTGAAAATTGGGTGCTGGGTCAGTTTTAATGAGATGTTTACTGTTCGTTACTGTCTGTAGAACGGAATTAATGGAATGTAGGTTACACATCATAACCATAGGCGTGCACCCTAAAGCACAAAGACATATGCCGCGTATAAAAAAAATACAAATAATAAATAGATATATACATATATATACACACACATACACTGCTGGGTGTGGGTGCTGTGTGTGAGGGTGCTGTGTGTGTATGTGCTGTATGTGTGAGAGTGCTGTTAGTGTCTGTGTGTGTGTAAGGGTGCTGTTTGTGTGTCTTTGCTTGGAGGGACTGTGGGATGGGGGGACCGTTTAGGAAATAGCCTCCCTCCCTTCTTACCTTTTGGCTGCCATCCCTGGTGGTCCAGTGGTGAGTGAACTCTAGCCTGCGGGGCTAGAGTTCACTCTCGCGAGATCTGAGCATTGCCGTGGCAACGCTCCGACCTCGCGAGAGGAACCCGGTGAAGCTGCTGACTAGAGCTCCCCGGGTCCTCTCCTGCGGGCCGGTGAGGGAGATCTTTGATCTTTAGCACATAGTGCGGGCCACGGGGATTACCTATTACACGCCTATGATCATAACAACCCAACACATAACTTTTCTATCTGAAGTGGTAGAGGTTAACACTAGCGATGTCCCGAATAGTTCGCTGGCGAATAGTTCCCGGCGAACATAGCTTGTTCGCGTTCGCCACGGATGGCGAAAATATGCGATGTTCGGTCCGCCCTCTATTCGTCATCATTGAGTAAACGTTGACCCTGTACCTCACAGTCAGCAGACACATTCCAGCCAATCAGCAGCAGACCCTCCCTAAAAGACCCTCCCACCTCCTGGACAGCCTCCATTTTAGATTCATTCGGAAGCTGCATTCTTATTTATTTTTTTTTATTTTTTTAGACAGAAGTGTGTTATATTTGAGCATGCTAGGCTGAACGTGCGTATATCATGGCTAGTTACACTGAGGGTATGAGTATATAGCAGTACATTGTTGTGAAAGATGGCTGTCATGTTTAGGGTGTAGCTTGCACTTTATCAACTGTGTATTTATATCAGCAGCTCAACCACTAGTTATAAATCAAGTGTGAGTCGCCCCATGAGATGAGACTAGTGAATAACATAATACATAAATGGTTAAGGTAAAGGCATGTAAGGAACTACGACAATAAACTCTTTAGGAGGTGAAATAATGACATGTTTAAACGCTTGCTACTTTACGATTAGTTAATGTGCAGAGAGCAGTTCATGTGATCAAAGGCATGGTGTGGAGGATCGGCTATAGTGGGACATGCTTGGCAGGCTGCTGTTTACTGCTTGTGCTCATCCGATCCCTTCTGGGCGCCAGGTGCAGATCCTGGGAGTCCCTGATACCTGGAACAACAAAGGCAAGTCTCTGGCTGAGTGCCGGGTTCGGTGGTGGAAGCTTGAGGTGGTGGAAGCTTGTTTTGTCGGGTGGTCGGATCTGTCCCGGTGGTGCTTCACGTCCGGTGCGGGATTGTGGTGGCTTAAGGTGGAGGCGAGTGCTTGACGTGGGGCAGGCTCTGCATATCTGTTTGTGCCTCCGGTCCCGTCTTCAACGCCTTTTGCGTTGGTGGATTTTAATGGGGACTGCTTTGCTTAGCTGTGGTGGAGTTTGTTGGGGCTGTAGTGGAGCTTGTTGGGGCTTCCTGCTTGTTATTTGCTTCCAAAATTGATTAAAGAGTCTGTCCAGCTTAGACTCAATATCCTGCCATGCTTTGCTGGTACCAGGAGGACACGCGGCTGCCGCCATATTGGGAGAGTTGCAGATGAGTATGTCAGCCTGGGCGGCTGTGCTCTGTGCATCCATTAGCTCCAGACAGCCTCTCAGGGGTGGACCGGGATAACCCCCACCAGTCCGAGGGGGGGGGTAACGGAGCTCCTGCCGGGAAGTAGCTGCTCCTGGGCATCCCAGGATCGGGAGATCGGCCGCCTCTCCCGCCCGGTGAGCACCAGGCCACACTTGCCACGCGGAGGTAAGTAAGACTCTGTCGAGTTGTTTGACCACTATTAAGCATGTCGGGTTGGTCAGGTAGGAGCAACATTGCTAGGTCATCCCCTTCTAGGGTGAAATTCGCTTGTTGATAGCTGCTTAAAGTGAGATATTGAGGGAGCTCACACGAAGTGCATCTTTCCTCCATGACAGCTAGGCCCCGCCCCCCGGAAGCTGCATTCTTAGTGAGAGGAGGGACAGTGTAGCTGCTGCTGATTTAATAGGGAAATCGAGAGCTAGACTAGTGTATTCAGTGTCCACTACAGTCCTGAAGGACTCATCTGATCTCTGCTGTAAGGACAGCACCCCAAAAAGCCCTTTTTAGGGCTAGAACATCAGTCTGCTTTTTTTTTTTTCCTGTGTAATCTAATTGCAGTTGCCTGCCTGCCAGCGTGTGTGTACCCTGTGCCCACTTGCCCAGTGCCACCACTCATATCTGGTGTCACAATAGCTTGCATTTAAAAAAACAAAAAACTTTTTTGACTGTAATATAATAGCAGTCAGTTTCCTTCACACGTGTGCGTTTCAGGGCCTGCCAGGGCACAGTGTCACA
The DNA here is from genome assembly GCF_036172605.1 of Pelobates fuscus. Lineage (NCBI taxonomy): Eukaryota > Metazoa > Chordata > Amphibia > Anura > Pelobatidae > Pelobates > Pelobates fuscus. The sequence continues at coordinate 147,840,150 of NC_086324.1, forward strand.
CCAGTGCAACTCATATCTGGTGTAAAAGTAGTGTACATTAAAAAAAAAAAAAAAAACTAGACATTTGACTGTGAAATAATAGCAGTCAGTTTCCTTCACACGCGTGCGTTTCAGGGCCTGCCAGGGCATAGTGTCACACCAGTGCAACTCATATCTGGTGTAACAGTAGTGTACATTTAAAAAAAAAATACAATTTTGACTGTAATAGATTGAATAGCAGTTAGTTGTCTGCAAGCGTGTGTGTCAGGCCTACAGCGTCTACTCTGCCAACTTCTGCCAGTGCACAGTGCCACTCATATCTGTTGTCACAGTAGCTTGCACGCATAGTACCACTAATCGAAAAAAAAATGACAGGCAGAGGCAGGCCACTCTGCAGGGGCCGTCGTGGTCGTGGTGCTGTGATTCCATTTGGTCCTAGAATAATGCCCAGTGTTCAGAGGCCACGTACCCTGAACTCGAAAAGTTCTGAGGACATAGTTGACTGGCTAACACAGGACACCCAATCTTCTACAGCTTCCGCTTGGAACCTTGACACACCATCCTCCTCCAGCTTAGCTTCGGGCACCTCTCAAGTTACCACTCGCCCGCCTGCCGCCCGCCCGCCACCACCAACACTAGCACCACAGCCGCTTCACTTGATCTGTCAGAGGAGTTATTTACACATCAGTTGGAAGAAATGAGTGATGCGCAACCATTATTGACAGAGGATGTAGATAACAGGGATATGTCTCAGTCAGGCAGCATTACACACATGGACGTACGGTGTGATGATGATGATGTTGTACCCGCTGCTGCTTCCTTTGCTGAGTTGTCAGATACAAGTGAAGTGGTTGATGATGACGATGCGTCCGTGGATGTCACGTGGGTGCCCGCTAGAAAAGAAGAAGAACAAGGGGAAAGTTCAGATGGGGAGACAGAGAGGAGGAGGAGACGAGTTGGAAGCAGGGGGAGGTCATCGCAAGGAGCTAGTGGCACAGTCAGACAGCATGCATCGGCACCCGGGGTCAGCCAGACAGCACGCCAATCAACGCATGCTGTTGCCACCACCAGAATGCCGTCATTGCAGAGCTCAGCAGTGTGGCATTTTTTTGGTGTGTCTGCCTCTGACAACAGTTTGCGGTGTTTGCAGTCCGTTAAACTGGGAGTTTGGTCTGTCACTGTGAAGCGGGCGTAACCCTTACACTACCTGATCGATACAACATCATACCTGATGTTTTAAAGCATGTTATTCCAAACAATTTAGGAATGTTAGGTGATTTATGCCCTTTATGGATTAAAACCAGACTCTGCATCAACTATGTAATTTTCCATGGGAGTTTTGCCATGGATCCCCCTCCGGCATGCCATAGTCCAGGTGTTAGTCCCCTTGAAACAACTTTTCCATCACTATTGTGGCCAGAAAGAGTCCCTGTGGGTTTTAAAATTCGCTTGCCCATTAAAGTCTATGGTGGTTCGCCCGTTCGCGAACATTTGTGGAAATTCACGTTCGCCATTCGCGAACGGAAAATTTTATGTTCGCGACATTTCTAGTTAACACAGTAAAGGAGTTTAAGCATGTGTGGGATAGACATAAAGCTATCCTAACTATAAGATAAGGCTAGGGACTAATGAAAGTATTTTGAAATTGGGCAGACTAGATGAGCCGAATGGTTCTTATCTGCCGTCACATTCTATGTTTCTATGTAACTAAATCTACGATTGTCTACAAAAGTATTTTTGCAATGTCGGTTCAAAGCCGTGACCTAAACCCATTGCATCAGGTCCCTCATTACAACTCTACATTATCTGGTCAGCAACAGAGGAGGTACATATTGGGTGTAAACAACATGCTCAAACAGAGCTTGCCAGAAACTGAACGGACTGCACCCACTGCCTCCTTGCACCATGATCACTGCAGTAAGCATATATCCTCTTCAGAATCAATTGCATTCTCTACTATTATCTTATATTAGCCAACATGTATTCTCCTGTTGTATAAGAGGGTCATTCCATTTTGACACAGTATAACATGTGGTAAATGAAAATAAGGGGTTCTAAACCAGAGAAGACCGAAAAAAAAATAAAAAAATGCTAAATGCAGGGAGAAGCTAATAAGTTACTAAACTAATATACAATGATATTCTACATAGAATACTCTAAACACAAAAATAGGTAGCACTGGATAGTCTGAATGAAGCCCTGGGGTCTTCCAATCTTTGATCATTATTATTTTTTGTACATATTAATTATGCTATTTTTGTATTAATTACACTATATATTAAACATTTATTCTTTTTATTAATTTTTCCTTTTCATTATTTTTTTTATATTTTCTTCTTTTCATTGTCATTTTTATTCATAATTGTATGTTTTACAATTAGGACGATATATGTTTTTTTTAACGTTTCACTTTGAGTTATGATTGAATTGGATTATTTACACAACTTTTTGGGCGTCTACATTATTTGTTTTACACACACATATATTGTTTACTGCTCTGAGTTATTCTCAATATTGTTTATTTAGATTTTACAGGGATAAATTCCTTATTTATAATGTAAATAATTCCTGTATTTATAATGTTGGATTTATCAGGTGTCAATGAATGATATAATTAGCTTTTTTTTTACAAATCTCAGCCATTTGTTACTAAGTTTGCTAATCGGTAACTGCTTCATTGTATTTAACACCTCTTGTGGAAGGTGTGTGGGGGGGGGGGGGGGGAGGGGGTAGATAGATAACTCACTCTATAATTCATTGATGTGCCAGTCTTGGTAAAGACTTTTTTTTTTTTTTTAGGTAAAAGTGTGGGCATTTGATTTTTCTCTAATTAAAACATTTATTCTGCTAATTCTTTTATATCCTGTTATTTATCGAATCATTTTATCAAGATCTGGCAGTTATCTTTTCATATGCAGAGATTACTGAGACATTTCAGTGCACACGCTGAACGGATTACCTCCATGCAGAGGGCACCGTTTTTCCTGCATTTCTTACTGTGAAAACTCCTATTGACATTATTGGAGGCTTATTGACTGGGGACGTTCCACCATCCTCTTGGCTGAGTCATGCAGTAGTGATCGGACTGATTTATCAGCATTTTTTTTTTGGCTTTCAGTATAGATGTGGTGTGATATTTGGATACTTACCTGACGCTTAATATTTTTAGATAAGCTATAAAAAAAGTTTTTTTTCAAAAGTATAAAAAAAAAAAACATGAAAAAAAAAAAGACATAAAATATAAAAAAAAAATTGAAAATATTCAATCATTTAAAAAGCTTATGCAAAAATTTTGAAAATCAAAACGATCATTGGAAGATATCACGGTTGTGTCTGGAGACAATTGTGGGCATTTTCATCTGATTCATTTCTGATCCACATACTTTTGTTTTCATTTATTGTTTGGTGCTGTAGCATTATATTATTATTATGCATTATCGCATTACTTTTTATTAATACCATCGCCATTTACATCGCTCCAACAGATTCCATACTTTTATGATGTGTTATTGTCACTTATATGTAAACTGTTGTATTAAGATTTTTAATTACAGAATATCCATAGGTTGAGTTTGTGATTTTAAATATATTTGTATATGAATAAAATGTTTACTACATTTTTTTTTATTTACAAATTCACTTAATGCTACATGCACTGTTATGGATAACTACCACTGGTCTTTAAGTAATTAAAGGGACACTATGGTCATCAGAAACAACTACAGCTTATTGAATTTGTTCTGGTGAGTAGAATCATTACCTTCAGGCTTTTTGCTGTAAACACTGTCTCTTCAGAGAAAATGCAGTGTTTACATTACAGCCTAGTGATGACTTCACTGGTCACTCCTCAGATTGCTCTTAGAGATCCTTCCTGAGTCATGGCTGCCTAAAATGCATCCAAACATTCAGTATCTCCTCCCTCTGCATGCAGACACTGAACTTTTCTCATAGAGATTCATTGATTCAATTCATCTCTATAAGGAGATGCTGATTGGCCAGGGCTGTGTTTGAATTGTGCTGGCTCTGCCCCTGATTTGCCTCCTTGTCAGTCTCAGCCAATCCTATGGAGAAGCATTGTGATTGGATCAGGCCACCACATCTGATGTCAGAGGAAGTTCACAGGCAGAGGCAGCAGCTTCAGACTTGAAAACTAGTAAGATTGTACTATCTTTAGGGAGGCAAAGGGGGCTAGATAGTGGTTTTAATACTATAGGGTCAGGAATACAAGTTTGTGTTCCTGACCCTATAGTGCTCCTTTAAGGATAAATGTAACTGACAGTAAAATAAAATCAATTGTCCTCTTGTACTTCCATGTTTTGATTAGAACATAAAACGGAAGAGATGAATACAAAATTTTATAAAAATAGGGTACTTTATTCAATCACTAAACGTCCAAATCCAAATTTTAAATATGTACAGGTTGGATTGAACACGTCCATTCAAGATTAAGAATACACAAAAGTTAAAATGTTAATAGCAGTTAATATGGTCCACTAGAAACAACCAGAGTAAACAAAACAATTACAAGTCTACCTCATTCAGAAAACATACAGAAGAATCCAAAAATGTTAGCAAAAATAGAGTAAACTTTACTTTAAGCATGGAAAAATAAGCAATCACTGTATAGCATATTGTGTGGACAGTGCAGATGGAGAAACCAGCTGGCTGAGAAATAGGAGTTGCAGTCCAGCAGTCCAATATCACATGTCACTGTTTTGCTAAATAGACCCCTTAATGCAGATTTTATTCACAATTCATTTTCCTGTGGCTTTAACACTCTTCATGCGACAATTTCTGTACTCTTCCAGGCTGGCTTTTAAGGCTTGAGTTAGTTCTTCATTATCTTCCTCAGGACTGCTATAAATTTTAATACAAAATATATTAAGAAAATAAAAAATATACTGTACTTCTATCCAAATTAGAAGTAAGGCAGAAATTTACTGAACATTCAAAACTTGTTTATTTGCAATCTTGTATTATCACAGTAGATTCTGATGGCTGTAAGGGCCCATCTTATGGGCCCTTACCAAAATTGCTTTTTAATCAGGGAAGCAAAATAAGCTGGTTAAAATTTTTTAAAATAAATTAAAATGTCATTATCCCTTTACTACTTAGTAATCCTTTACCACTTCCATGGAAGGTCAATTCTAGATATCTACAGGATGAGTCATAAATCAGGATATATGCTACTCATGAGGTGCTCAAGAAAATCGACCTTAGCGCATCTTATAAGGTTTCTAACAACCCATCACAGGGAGATTTATGAAGACAAGTGATTATGTGAAAAAAAAGAAGAAAAAAAGTGTGAGATAATGCAAGATCTTTTAAAATGTACTACCCTGTCTGAATAGTACCACTTTCTCATATGCTCTGGAGCCCAGCTTCAAATTTTGCCCCATTATCAGCTATAGGCAAAACTTTGAGATTGCAAGAACTACATCTAAGTTTCACCAATAATATTACAACAGACATTATCAGCAGGCTCTTAAGTTAAAGAAACACTCTCAGCACCATAACCATTATAATAGCACGCTCTAGTCGTTATGGTGCTAGAAGCTCCATAGCAGTATCTATTCTTGTAGGAACGCTCAAATCACCATAACCATTGCAACTCATTGTTTGGGATATGGTGTTTTGAGTAGTCTATGGATACAGTTCCCTTTCCCCGCCCCCCCCAAAAATATGTCAGAGCAAAAAAAAAAAGGGGGGGGGGGGGGGGGGGAGGTCTCTTACACAGTCACCCATATCCAAGTCCCTCTTTAGTACTACTAACGCCTTAATTTAAAAACATATCTGCAGTGGATTCATACCTTAGAGTGGGGCCATCACACATACCAGCATCCAGTAAAGACAGCTGCAAGGCCTTCTGAAGAGCTTCATCTTCACTCTAAATAAGATAAATTATATATAGTTTAAAAGCACGTAAAATGCAATGATCTTCTTTGATGGGTAAACGCAATCAAATTTATCATTTTAACCAAATCCATTATTTATAGATTACATAGGATATCTGAAAACGGTCACGTAGCCCTGATTTTTATGCAGTTAGTAGGGGTAAGTTTATGAACTCATGTTTCAATTTTGGACATATACTCCATTTTTTTTCTCTGTCCATTTCGAATTAAATAACAAAAACCGGGCAAAGCAGACAGGTAAGTTTAATGTAAAACAGGTTGTTGACCCAAGGACCCCCCCCCCCCCCTCCCCTCCCTCCTTTTGGAACAACAGCATAAAAACAAGTGTTTTATGAGGTTTAACTCGATGGCTGGATTATTTTTTTCCAACAAGAGTATAGCATGTAAAACAACGCACAGATGTCAACGTTATGCAACACAAAGGGAAAAAGAAAAAATATTAATCAGCAACAGTAAATATCACTATAATGTATATCACGTGTTCTTATCATGCGGTTGTAGTGATTGTAATGCAAGACAAGTATGTAATTTGATTGATTGTGCCACACACACACACACAATTTATGTCAAGCAGTCATTATAAAAGCTGTGTAACAGGAAGAATTGATAAAAATCCTAAACGTACCAGGAGATGGCTAGTTCAAAATAAGAGCAATCTGTCGAATGTCTCCTAGCAATTATGTAGCAGCTATCTGGATAAACACCTATGTTATAAGGAAGCAAGTTTCCTTATAACATAGGTGTTTATCCAGATAAGGAAACAGGTTTCCTTATAACGTGGGAGTTTATCCAGATAGCGGTTACATAATTGTTAAGAGACATTCTACAGACAGCTCTTATTTTTAACTCTTATTTGGTATTTAATTCTACTTTTATATCTCATCATTCCATTATCTTTAATATATTTGGATGTAATATTCCCACAGCCTCCTTTTTCTTCAGTCTGACTGTACTCATTCCATTTTTTGTTTCACTCTACTCACCACTTGGTTTATATGCCCCCTTTTTTCCAGTTAGGGGTAGCACTTTACCTGACTATATCTATTGTGGGTCTGCGATTTAATACTTGTATGTTTCGATTATTACTTGTTTCAAGAGTTATACTATACACCATTGAATACAGCTATCAATATTTACTTTGCTTTTTGCATTTTTCACTAGCCATCTCCTGGTACGTTTAGGATTTTAATCAATTCTTCTTGTTACACTATACTTTTGAAGCCAATATGGGAGCTTAATTATACCAGTTGAGATTATTTGTGTATTTGCACCGTATTTGTGTTATTTTATATTAACTGTAGGGGGAGCTACCCCACTATTTTATCTCTACAAGGTCAGTTTCATTCTGTCCACATATACCATTATAAAAGCTGTAACTGGCCATGTTACATCACCTCGCTCATTTGACAGACAAAGGGGATTTAAAAATGTGCGTATATGAGAATTACAACAATTAAAATGTGTGAGATTCATTTGTTTAAAAAAATAAAGTTACACTAAAGACTTTTCACTTACCAGTCCATTTTGAATATCAACATTTGATACACTGGCTGATTTACTGGCTGGAAGATTTGAGCTTTAAAAAAATAAAAAATAAAAATATATATTAGTGGGAATAAATGTTTAAGATGTGGGGGGGTGCCCTCCTTCTGTGGCTCCCCGCAAGGGGGTCAGGGAGGGAAACACGATACTCGATTTACACAAAAGCGACACTGACGGTGTGGCGAGGCAGTGTCGGACGACATGCCCTCTCCACATACCCATCCCCACTGCTACCCCTGGTTCATAACCCGGACTTCCAGCCGGGCCTGGACCAGAGGGCCTTCAGGGCACTAGTGAACGACCCCATGCCCCGCCTACGACACATCTGCACTAGACGAGGAATGAAAAGCCTGACAGAATTGTGTGGGGCGATTTCCCAACCCTTCCTAACACGTTTTAAATATGAACAACTACGTAATTTCGTAAAGCTACTCCCACAGGGCCAGGCACTCGGCAGAGATCTCACGGTCTTTGAACGACTATGCTCTGACCCGGACCCCTTACCACATGGGGTATCGCACCTGTACTCCCTTCTCCAGTCACAAACACCAACTGAAACACCGAACTTTATGGGTAAATGGGAGGAATCCCTGAATCAAACCTTTAGCGCCCTGGAATGGGAGAAGATGTGTAATATCATACACCACTGCTCCATATTCAGCAAGAGCCAAGAGACAGCCTATAAATTACTCACACGCTGGTATCGCACACCAGCCACAGCACATAAACACGAATGAGTCTCGCCTCTGCTGGAGGTGCGAAAAGGAGATAGGCACACTCAGACATATCTGGTGGGATTGCGAACTGATACAACCCTTCTGGCACACAATTCACGCTATTATAACCTGCTTTTCAGACAATCCCCCACCATTTGAACCGGCAGCCATGCTGCTCCACCACACAAACATCCCCACATCCAAATATAAAAAAATCACTCACGATCCGGATCATAAACATAGCAAAGCAGACGATCCCAAGGTACTGGAAGACGAAGGAGACCCCGTCCTTACCCTTATGGTTTGCTCAAATGGAAGACCTCAGAGCCATAGAGGAACTCACTATGTACGCGGCTGGACCGCAGCAACAAACATACCTAGACATCTGGACGCAGTGGATACTGCCGACAGCGAAACCAGACGATGCTGACGAACCTAACACCTACGAGCCCAAGACCGACTGACACAGAGACGACACACTAACCCTATTCCTCCTTCCCTATCCGACCCGATCTCCTCCTCTCCTTCCCCTCCCCCCCCCCCCCCCCCCCCCCCAGTTGATACGCAAAAGGCTTGAGTAGGTCGGTTACCCGACAGGGAGAGGCTACAAAAGAGAGTGACTATTCTCATATGTTATCCCTGGATCTTACAGTGTCCATAAGACCCGGAATATATGTTACAGGTTAGGGTCTGTCTCAATTTCTGCCATGAATGAAGCTGAAAGATTTCATTAATGCCCGGTCCTTTAGACAGGACCACTTACTATGGTTGAGGACCTGCAAGTCCGATGTTGTTGCGGGCCTGCGGGCCCAACCACACAAGATAAATATTGTGCCTTATACTTTCTTATGCTCCGACACATGTTGTGTCCTAAACAATTGATTTGCATGCAACTGGAGACCTGCGAGTCTCACATTGACCCGTTTATGTGACAATAAAAATCATATTTACAAAAAAAGATGTGGGGGGGTGAGGGGTGGGAATAAAACATTACATACACAAACGGAAAGTACACATTACCCATGAATTACCTCTGCTGTTGCAATTTCACACTTTTACATTGTTTGTAGCTCTCTGTTGTGTTGATTATGTTGGCTGGGAGTTTATCTTGCTGAGAAGCATTTGCGTATCTGTTTAAAGCAGCATGTCTACAAAGAAACAATGAGTAAAATTTCAGATTTATGGCATTATATCTCATTCAAACCAAGAACCATTTTTGTACACATCAAATACCTATATTCTACCAGAATAGGTTAAACAGGCACTCAAAGAACCAGAACCACTACAGCTTAAAACGCCTCTAGTGGTTGTAACTGATACAGCATCTAGAGGCGCTTCCTTTTGTGATCCTGCAATCTTTGTATCTCTATGAAGAGATGGCGATTAGAAATTTCCGCATATCCCCCAAATGCTTCCCTATCGGAGGCTTCTTTATTATTCAGGTTTGCAACCTTGCCTATGGTAGCGGCTAGCTTTCCCATCCCTCTGGTTTGATGTACTAGTCTCACACATCTTTGTCATGCAAAGGGTTAAAATAGTAAACAGTTCTTAGCACAAGAACTCCATACATGTTCGTAAATCCCAGGCAAGTGTCCATCGTAAAGTAGAGTGAGAACTGATAAATATGCATTACCCGGCTTTGGACAGTGGCCGGCTGTTGGCTTTGCAATCATGGTCCAGAGGATGTCTGTGAGGAAAGCAGAAGTTATTGTGACACAGGTCGCATTCAATCTTCACGAGTTCTTTCTTCTTGCACCCAGGTTTCAAGCATTTGTTGGTAAATATCTAGGAGTAAGAAGCAAAAAGATGTTCTACAATAAACCAAAACTTTCCTAAAAGTATTGCAGCAACCTGAATCCCAATTAAAGGAATCAGATTTAACATTCTGAGTTAAGGGGGAGATCTTGGCACGAGTAGTTGGTTTTGTTTAGGCTGCTGCAGTTGATAAAGCAGTGCAGGCACGAGCCCTTTCTTTGCATATTGCTTCTGTGACAGAGTCTATGGGAGGGTAATAGAAGGAAGGTATCTAGGACCCAGAATCCTCCATAGTCTATACTCATTCACCTGCCCAATTAGCAACTGCTGAGGCTTTAATTAGTAGGTCTCAGAGCAGAAAGAGTCAGATACAATCTGACCTGCAGAGAGAGAGCAGGTCTGTGCAGAGCAGCATCTAAACAATGTGCTAAAGGTTGGTGAAACCAATGCTTATTTTTGATTTGTGTAGTTTATTACCCTGGTGAGTAAGGGACATTTCTTTATGTTTAGTTAGTGCTCAAATTTGAGCTAGGATTTATTTTGTAGATTTTCCTTTCTGTTGTGCTGCCGTTTTTGGACAAACTGATTGCTGTATGGATTTGTGTGCACGCTATAAATAAACCACACCATTTTTGCACCAGAGACTGTTGTTCTATGCCTGTTACCCTAGAGGACTGTGTTGCTTTGCCCATAAAGGTCACACTTCTTATTCTTTTGTATACATTAGTTTAGTTTCTCTTATTCATGGCTTCTTAACCAATGGCAAGTAAGAAACAACTGGGCACAATAAGGCTGGAGTTATGGTATATAACCATAGTGTAAATACATTTTCCGTGTGACCGGTCATTCTGTACTTTATATGATGTGGATTTGGCTGCTCTGTCTCAGACATTAGCAGGGTTATTCACTGAAGTGAGAATTGTTGGGAATTTAACGTGAATATCACATGGTAGACCAAATGTTTTTCCCAGTTTGGCAACTTTTTCCCTTTAAAAAGGGCACTAAGCTCCAGACAGAGTTTGGCTTAATTTAGTTTTTTGTATATAGATCATCTTCCTGCAGTCACACTTCTTCATTCTCTGTCATTTAGGAGTCTAATCACTTGTTCATGCAGCCCTAGTCACAGCTCGCCTGCATGTGACCTACAGTCTCTCTACACACTTCCTCTTAAGAGAGATCTGTAGTTTAAACTTTCTCGATTGCACAGTGTGTTTAATATAGAATTTCTTACCTCCTGTTCTGCTAAGAGCCTGCAGGAGTCTCCTATGCATTATTAAAGTTCAGAACCTCTAAAGTACATACAGTGTGCTGCCATATGTAACTGAAAATGAAATCATTGTTCCATGCAGGCTGTGTCAGTCACCGCAAGGAGGGTGTGACTAAGGCTGCATAAATATAAAGTGATTTAACTCCTACATGGCAGGGATCTAAGCACGGAGACTGCAGGTACATAATATATACACCAAAGTGCTTCCTTAAGCTAAAGTTGTTTTGGTGCTTAGAGTTTCACTTAGCATTTATAACAATTATTACCTTGGTAAATAACCCTGTTACTTTCTGGCATGTTCTGCTCCAACTCTTGTATCTCTCATGGACCATATTGGAAAGATGTGAATCACAAGGCTAAGAAGAGGCTGAAACTCTGTCTGTCTGTGGTTGCCAGCTATTCCGTAATGATTAAAATAATCAGTTTAAACTGCATTTTACACATAATCCAGTCATATCTTTTACCTTCTTTTTACGATTTGAAGAATCAAAGTTGCAATTCCGGTCAATGTGTCGCCCAACTGCTATGTCTGGCATCTCTCCTCGTTTTACGGGGACTGGAGCAGAACACAGTGGGCAGACTGGAACCTGCACATTCTAAAAAAGTGAAAAACAATTCTAAGAATGATATATATATACACACACACACACACCTCCTGCTGAGCAACTGCAAAAATAATTACTACATACAAACTCAAATATCTGTCACATCATGAGGACTAGAACCTGATGATTTGCTACAAACAAGAAACATTTGGAGGGGATGTTCATTACTTGTATATGTATTCATTTATAAGTGCTTTTAAATTCATTGCATTGAAAACAAAAATAGACACTTTTCCAAATGAAATTCAAATGTTATGCTATATAGAAAAGGTATTCAATTCAATGATAACCTCATAATATAGTGTATGTAAATGAACTGCAACAAATGTATACTAATTTGCGTCTAGACCTTTAGTGTCCTCCAATTTCAAAATGGACAAGAACAAGTTTTTATTAAAGAATCACTATAGTCAACATATAAAAGCAAGAAAGACAGGTCCCCCAGCCTTCTTTCCTGCTTTTATATGAACTTTCTATTTAGAAAAGAAAAAAAAAATAATCTAAGTCTTTATCATTAAAACTTACCTCCGTTTCAGCACCGAGATCCCAGTCAGGCAGCGCCCCCCTTCTCGTCAAAATGACAAAGTAGCAGGGCTCAATCAGACGCTTCTCTACGAAAAGCATCATAGCGATCTGGGGTGCATGAGCGGCCTCCCGCTGCACAAATTGTGTTGTTCTTCATAGAGCGGCACTGAAGGCCGCCCTATGAATGTACTCAACGCTCTACCGCGCATGTGTGTCCGCAAGCTGACCTGACTGACAGCTCAGCTCGCTGTCTATGCCTGCCCCCCTCCTACAACAACCCTCCTACCCCAAAGTTAGTATACAAACACTATATATAGAGAGATCTCTATATATAGTGTTTGTATAAAAACACACAGATTTTAAATGAATATTGTTAAACATACACACACACTATTTCTTTCTAACTATCTCTTTCTAGCTATATATAGATATTTATTGTTATCTCTCACTCACTCACACACCCTCTCAATCTAATTTTTTTTAAATAAGTGTACTTACTTTTTAAAGTCAGGAGATCTCTGCATCCTCCTGCCTTCAGCCTGTCAGCTCGAACCGATGCTGTGCGCAGGAGATCTTATTTCCCCACTGTCGGCTCTGAGCTGACAGGCTGCGGGGTTACTACAGAACATAGGAGGCGCGTTCACAGTGCCTCCTATATGCTGATCGCATGTTTGATGTCTTCACTCAAGTGTGAAGACGTCAAACATAAAGATGAATGCGAATTATGCATTCATCAACTCAGAAGTCCCTCTGGTGGCAGTCTGAGTGACTGCAACTGGAGGGGTTCCTAGTTTCTAATAAAAACACTGTATTTTCTCAGAAAATACAGTGTTTACATGAGAAAAGCTGCAAGGAGCTATAGTTCTCACCTGAACAACTTCATTAAGCTGAAGTTGTTCGGGTGACTATAGTGTCTCTTTAATGTCATAATGTAAACCATTTCAATGACTGCCTTTTCAATGCTTGTGGTTAGCATACCACAAAGTAGAAAGTATTTATTAACTCTGTAATAGAAAGAAACGCAGACACGTTACATAGAGAACATACCTTCTTGTAAGCAGAGGAACACTTATGCTGGTCATAGGTTAGGTGATCCTTGCAGAAGACCTCTCCACAAGCATCACATTCCAAGGGAAGAAAATCTGAAAACAGAGTAGATGGTGCAAATATGGAGTTAAACTGGGGCCCACTGGATTTCAAAAGTCTAGTATTTTTGGAATGCTATACAGGATGTTATTGATACTAAGAGGCTCATTCACTCAAGTCCAAATGCCCCTGGTCTGGATTATGAAATATAATTTGGTACCATTCTGGGGGCATGTGGACATTAAATCTCTGACATTGATTGCAAGATTTATTAACATCTGCTGTAATGTCCAGGTAATGCTTCTCATAAAGAAAGAAAAAGAGTCTTGAATACAATGCTTCTCTGTTCAAAGCATTGCCTTCCGCTTTGTATTAGGAAAAACACATTTTTAAATCAGGAAGAGGTTTAGGAGTTTGGAATGTTCATTTAACAAAATTTTGCTAATGTGGACCCAGTTGGGTCCTTATTGAATTAACTTCTTAATGGTCAAGCACACAGTTAAATAGTACCATGTGTAGCCTTTTTTAAATTTTATACATCATAAAAAAACTGTGCAGAGGCAGTAGTACAGTAAATCAGAGCGCCTTTCAATTTTTACATTATTAGATATCAATGTCAATGAGATCTGAAAGGCTTGTTAGCCAAATTATACTACAGCAGGTGGGAGGACACACTGGGGCCATAGCCAGACAAGTAAGTTATGTTTTTTTTGTCTCTTACTACTCTCCTCTTAGTTATCTTGCTTTTTGACCTCATCTACTCTGTCTGGGTTTCTTATGCAGGTAGCCTTCTCTACTTATAGTCTGAAAAGACTTTCTTAAGCTCTATTTAAAAAACAAAAACAAAAACGACAAGGGACCACTTTGATCTTTCTATTTTAGGAAATTTGCTTTTGAAAACAGTCTCCTAATGTGTGTATCTTGACTATATGTAAAGTCTAATAAAAATGGAAATTATATATTTATCTACAGCATTTCAAACAACATGGATCAGGACATGACATTAACTTTCACAGAATATCTTCTGATACAAATGAAAAAAATCTCTCTCGTGGTAATACTGTTTTTCTAAATTAGCCCAAAAAGGTGAGAAACTTTCCCACTGAGCAAAGTTTTGTCCCAACAGGTCTATGACTGAAAGTCATCTGTCAACGAATGGCATTTCACTGCTTAGTGAAAACAACAATAACCTTTAAACACTGTACAAAACAATGAGTTTTAAATGATGATAAATACTACTGGATTCTGCTACTAAAAACAACTCATTTATTTACTTATTTTTTACATACCCAGTCGTTTACATGTAGATTCCGAGCAATGTTTTCCTAAATCAGGTAATTCCATGGTTCCAAACCCAATCTGTTACTGCTGAGCGATTAGTTACCTGGAAAATTACAATATTTAGAAAATGATCAATATTGATATTGGACATTAGACCTGCCCAATTATTCAGGAAACCCCTTCCATTCTCACACACACACACACACACACACACACAAAAAAAAAAAATATGTTTTGGTTCACGGACCCTATCAAGTTCCTTGTAATCTAGCCACTAATAAAAGTAAATGTATTTTACATGTAGGGACTTCCCCCCCTCCCATTTACATTCCTAACAAATACATTTACTGTTGCACTTAGGACTACAGCTTTATGTGTTTACAAGACCTTGTCATAATATATCTCCCTCCCCAATTAAAAAAAAAGATATATTAGCAACAAGTTTCTCATTCTATTTAAACATCAGACCACAAGTAGTTAGAAAACTCCTACAAATCTTTATAAAATACAAATACATTCACTATGTCACTGTTGTTTGAATTTAATTTTACTTAATACCTGAATTTCCTAACATGCAGTGTTTTGGTTTACTTTCTAATATTAATTGTTATTATTATTATTATTATTATTATTTAAACCCACTAGTAGTAGTTGCTGGCTGCTGCCATGTACTCACCTCCTCCAGGTGTGTTTCTCCTGCTGGCTCCCAGCTTCTGGCCCTCGCTCCTGTTATATAGTTGGCCCCCATGCTGAGTCATGGGCCCCAGTTGCCGAGTCACTTCCCGGTGTCCCTCCTACCGGGGCCCAGATCCTTCCAGACCGATCTCTTGCTCTGTCATGCTCTATCATGCTCTGTCATCATGCAGTCTGTCCCCGGGAGATGACGTCACGCCCGCGCCTCTGTGTTTACACAGTCACATGATCTGGCTATGTGTATTTGCTATGGATACATTTCACATGCTCTCCCTCTTTCTCGGTGTCACTATACTGTAGTAAGAGAACAGTAAACCATCACATTCTCTGACACAGTGTGTGTGTGTGGCCCTCTGTATTCTATTTGGGCTCATTTGAGCTCACATTATACACTACAATCACCTTCTGTTTATACAAGCTTTGTAGTTCCATACCACCCAAGTGTCCCTGTTTACCGAGATCAGGTCTGTATTTTGGATACAAATTCCACTCCTTTTTTTTCTTTTGTAGGGTCTCCACATTTTTGAACAGACGTTATAACAGCTTCGAAGCAACAAAAACTCAGCAATGTACCCTTAAAATGCAATATATTTCGAGCAAGGGTGCCCAAGAGGTATACTATGTTTCTTTATCATTTTAAAACAGGAATTCTACTTATACAATTGTAATTATTCTACCCTACCTTTACCTTTTGTGTCACTATACTCCACTCCCTCTAGCAGGTAAGTTCATCAATCAGGGCCGTCTTTCTGCATGGGCACGCTGGGCACTTGCCCAGGGGCCCCACAAGAATAGGCCCCACTTGCCCATGTTCCCAGGCTCCCCTGCCGGCCCATGGAGAGCCAGCCCTGCTCAGTTGCTTTCAGCCCACTAGGGCCGGTGAAGACATCAAGGGCCGCGGACGTACCTGATACATCCGCTGGGAATTAGAGCGCTGGAAGCGATCATGATCGTTTCCAGCAATGGTATTGCAGCAATGCCTCGATGTTGAGGCATCACTGCAATACCCCCCTCACTTCTGGTGGCCCTCGGAGAACCCCCGGAGGGATCACTTCCGGGTTGCTCCACGTGGAGCCCAGCAATAAGGCAGAGCATGGGAAGCCATCAGGCAGGGTTGAGGTGTGGTGGAATCTCGGTAAAAATAAATTTAGTAGGCCGAGATTACCACGTGGCATGTGTACGTGCATATGCTGACGTATCGATCAGTTGGTTGCACGAGGCAAGATACGATCAGTAGTGTACGGAGCATGTGCAAGAATACAGGATATAGTATTCCCCTCCTCCATTGTGCTGGACAAGCCATGCGGTCAAACAGGAAGTTAATTCTTATTTGTGTTGATTGGTTAAGAGAATGTGCGGGTGGAGCTTAATATGGGAGGAGTTATATGCCTATATAAGGAGCCTGCACTATTGTCCGGGGCTCAGAACTTGTGGTATTTTGGTGACGCTAGTCCCTCTGAGTCCCGATCGGTGATCCAATAAAGAATCTCTTCCTTCCTGAAGAAACCTGTGTCCATCTCTCTGTGCTTGGCTTCCGTCAGTTTCTCCGGTATCATTTGGTGCATTGGCCGGGAAGCTCATCGTTCAACGGTAGCTGAGAGGCAGAGGCGTGAGACGGTCTATCTTTGCCCACGTTCTCTACGGCTGCACCCCTGAACTTCTGCGTGGACCTCCCTTCGTCTCGGCGCCACTGGTCTGTTGTCCAGGAGATCATCGGCCTCTACGTGAGAAGTGCTGGGGTGTCCCCGTCGATGAGTGTGAACTCAGGTTCAGGAACGAGGAGGTAAGACAACTGCTGTTTTAGACGGCAGGACCCACTAGGGGTATACCGATTGTGCGGTAGGCCCAAAGGGGTTTTGAATCTGTGTATCTGCCCCCTCTGTCGGAGGGAAGGAGCGAAGGCGCACCGCTCGATCGAACGCTCTTTAGTCAGACCGTTTGATTTGGTTAGTCAGGCGGGGTCCTGGTGTAAATAGCCCTAGCCGGACACCGGTGTCTTGTCTAGACTAGCGTTCTAGGGTGTATATTACGTTCGCTAGGTCGGAGGGACCGGGAGACTAAGCGGCGCCTGTGTAAATTCGGTTCGCTAGTTCTCATCCTATCTGGGCTAAGTGGGAAGGCGTGTAAATTTGGAACCCACTAGACTTTTGATAGTGCGACTAAGAGGTGCCTGTGTAAATTCGGTTCTCTAGCTCGCTATATATGTGGTGATTGGGCAGTGTGGCTAACCAAAACGGGTGTATATAGTTTTAGGTAGTCCATTCAAGGTACTGGCCAATAGTTTAGTTGGGAATTGTAAATGTGTTAACGATTGTTTTAGTAAAGTGTATATCTTGTTAGATAGCGCGAGCTCAGCCGTCTAGCGAGAGTGTTAATAGTGTGTTGCTGTATTATAGTGCACGGTACCATAACCCTGTATATTTACTGACACTGTATATAAGTACTAATCATTGTTGTCCATTGCATGTTTAACACCATAACCACTAATAATTGTATTGTGACCTTAACTTGTGCTTTGACCTATGCTAACCGTACTGTAACCGCTATTTGTAAAAGACGATGTTACTGGGGTGTGTTATAGACGGGTAATTCGTATATAGAGAATTATAGCGTGGGTGACTGTATAGTTACGCCAAAGGGCATAATATTGATTATTTAGTGACTGGTGTAACAGCTGTGTGTGTACGGGAATTCCCTGAGTGTTTATTGTTATTGTGTACGTTTCACTTGGTAACCGTACCACGTGGTGCTGTTGCCAGAGGAAACGGGTGTGACTGTTGAATAGTACGCGTGTATAGTATTCGTTGTCGACGACGTTCCATTGTTAAGTATGGGTGCGTCGCAGTCAACGATTCCGGATCCCTTAGGTTGTATGGTGAAGAATTTTAAAAAGGGATTCAAAACTTGTGATTTTGGGGTTAAGATGTCTCCTGTGCGTTTAGTCACTTTGTGCACTAGGGAGTGGCCTACTTTGGTTGCGGCATGGCCGCCACGTGGCAGTTTGGATCTAACTCTGGTACAGCGCTTACACGTGGCTGTATCAGGTAGGCCTGAACTTTACGGCCAGTTTCCTTATATTGACTGTTGGAGACAGGCCGTAAATGACTCGCCAAAATGGCTCCAGACATGCCACGAGGAGCAGTGTCGCCTCATGGTAGCTAGGACTTGTTCGTCCACTAGGACTGGTGTTAGGCCCATTTTGGACACGCCCCCTGAGTCCGAGATCCCTTTGCCGCCCCCTTACTTTCCGTTAAGAGGAAGTGACGCAAACGCAGGAAGTCCTGCAGCCCTCCCCTCATTACCCCCATCCACTTCCGCTTCCTCCTCCAGTACAGGATCCACCCCCCCTCGTACTAAATCTCCCCTTCCGGAACCAGAACCCACCCCCATTAGAAACGAATATCCTGATTTGGCGCCACTTCAGACTTCCGGTCAAGCTTCATCTAGCTCGGCTCGAAGTGTTTTATTTACGACCTTTTCCCAAAACCAACCTCCCACATCCCCATACCCTATCTCTCCCCGACCGGAACCCATGACTGACGCCTCTCTACGTAGCCCCATCCAAACCCGACAGTTGACTGGTGCCCAACAATTAAAGCACTATCAGATGCCTCTTCGTCTGAATCCCGGGTCAGCTTATATCGATGCCGCAGGTCAAATGGCACACGCTGACCCAGTCTTCGTATATGTCCCATTTACCACAACCGATCTTTTAAACTGGAAGACCCATAATTCCTCGTATACTGAGAAACCACAAGCTATGACTGATCTGTTCACCTCAATAGTACAGACACATAACCCGACATGGGCTGATTGCCAGCAGTTACTAATGACTTTATTTAACAATGAGGAAAGGACAAGAATAAATCAAGCAGCCATAAAAGCACTAGAGGATAGAGCCCGTGTTTTGAACCAAGCTAATCCAGCAGCATGGGCCGCAACACATTATCCCAACACTGATCCCGATTGGAACGTAAATGGTGCTGATATGGTTCAACTCAGAGCCTATAGAGACGCTATAATTGCTGGCATGAAAGCAGGAGGAAAGAAAGCCATTAACATGTCGAAGACAGTTGAGGTGATCCAGAAAAGCGATGAAGCGCCCAGTGTCTTTTATGACCGATTATTGGAGGCATACCGCTTGTATACCCCCTTTAATCCGGAAGACGCAGACAATTCCCGAATGGTTAACTCCGCCTTTGTCAGCCAAGCATACGGAGATATTAAGCGCAAGCTACAAAAGTTAGAAGGGTTTGCAGGTATGTCCATCACCCAACTAATGGAGGTAGCAAATAAGGTCTATATGAACAGGGATACAGAAAGTAAGAAAGAGGAAGAGCGCAAGATGCGTAAAAAGGCTGATATGCTAGCGGTAGCGATCGCAGGCGTAGATAAACGGGGCCCAGATAGAGGCAATAATAGATGGAGTAGGGAGCCTTTGAGTAGGGATCAATGCGCGTATTGCAAGGAAGAAGGGCATTGGAGGAACGAATGTCCGCAAAGAGAGCAGTACGAGAGAGACCAACCCAGGGCAGGCTACGGAAACTTTAGAGGCAGAGCGAGAGGTAGAGGAGGCCCCGGAGGGAGTAATGGTTATAGAGGGAGTAATGGGAACAGAGGAAGTTTTAGGGAAGACAGGTATATTCCAGCAGCGCAAAGGTCCCGCGATAGAGAAGGTAGGGACTTTGTAGGATTGGCTGACACGGTCATGGAGGACTATTGATACCGACCGGGCTCCATCCCCCTTGGTCGAGCGGAGCCTATGGTCGATGTATCAATAGGGGGAAAAAGGAGTGCGTTCATGATCGACACTGGTGCTGAACATTCAGTGGTGACTAATCTAGTTGCTCCTCCATCTGGAAGGACTATTACTGTGATAGGAGCAACTGGAAGAAGTGCTGAAAAACCGGTTCTTAAAAGTCGACTCTGTACATTGGGAGGCCACGTAGTAAAACACCAATTCCTTTATATGCCTGAATGTCCAGTCCAATTGCTGGGACGTGATATGCTATCAAAATTACAAGCGCAGATTACGTTCCTACCAAATGGAACAACATCCTTAAAGTTTAATGGACCTTCAGGTATTATGACTTTATCCGTACCAAAGGAAGAAGAGTGGCGACTTTATACAGTGTTGACTAGCCAAAACCCTAGGAGTGATGAGACATTGTTTAACATACCAGGAGTTTGGGCAGAGAACAACCCACCAGGACTGGCCCGCAATATTCCACCTATAAAAATTGAACTGAAACTTGGGGTTTATCCAGTGAGCCTAAGACAATACCACATCCCACAGAAGGCTAAGAAGAACATCCAATCCTATCTGGATAAGTTCATACGGTATGGTATCCTAAAATTCTGTACTTCCCCCTGGAACACCCCATTGCTGCCTGTTCAAAAGCCCGGTACAGATGAGTATCGACCTGTGCAGGACTTGAGAGCAGTCAATGATGCGGTTGTTAGTATACATCCAGTTGTACCCAATCCATATAACCTGCTTGCTTTAATTCCGGGCGGGGCTACTTACTTCACAGTCTTAGATCTCAAAGATGCCTTCTTTTGCCTCCGAATTGCCGCAGAAAGTCAATGTATTTTCGCTTTCCAATGGGAGAACGCTGTAACGGGCTCAAAACGCCAAATGACTTGGACAAGACTGCCCCAAGGGTTTAAAAATTCACCTACCCTATTTGGTTCAGCTCTAAGTCAAGATCTACTGGATTTCGAGTCTATCCCAGGAGAATGTGTATTGTTACAATATGTAGATGACTTGTTGATAGCAGCAGTTACAAAAGAAAAATGTCAGCAAGCAACGCACGATTTACTACATATTCTCTGGAAGGCAGGATACAAGGTGTCCAGGAAGAAGGCTCAGTTGTGTTTGCCAACTGTCAAGTATCTGGGATTCCATATCTCTGAAGGTCAAAGGATTATGGGGCCAGAGAGAAAAGAAGCTGTCTGCCAAATACCAATACCCAAGAATAGAAGACAAGTGCGAGAATTCTTGGGGGCAGCAGGCTTCTGTAGGATATGGATTCCCAGCTATGCGATACTGGCAAAACCTCTGTACGCAGCCATCAAAGGTACAGAGCACGACCCCTTCTTATGGACCCAAGAACAGCAAACGGCATTTGAAGATGTGAAGAAGGCTTTGATGAGTGCCCCAGCATTAGGTCTACCTGATCACACACGACCATTCTACTTATATGTACACGAGCAAAGAAGAATGGCTGTGGGAGTATTGACACAGTACTTGGGATCATGGCAAAGACCTGTTGCCTACATGTCTAAGCAACTGGATGCAGTGGCCAGCGGACTTCCACCTTGTCTAAGAGCCGTAGCTGCAGCCGCCCTGCTAGTAGCTGAAGCCGATAAACTCACTCTGGGTCAAGAACTTTATGTACGAGTCCCACATGCAGTACAGACGTTGTTGGATTACAAAGGAAATCATTGGTTTAGTAACAGCCGTATGACCAAGTATCAAGCAATGTTGTGTGAAAACCCAAGAGTGCATTTAGAGACTGTAAACACCTTAAATCCAGCTACCCTTTTGCCGTAACCTACTGAAAGTCAACATGATTGTTTGGAAGTAATGGATGAAGTATTTTCAAGTAGACCAGATCTTCGTGATTTTCCCATCCAGAACCCCGATGTTCAATATTATACCGACGGCAGTAGTTATGTGAAAGAAGGGATCCGCTATGCAGGATATGCAGTAACAACAATAGACAAGGTGATAGAAGCTCGGCCACTGGCGAAAGGAACATCAGCACAAAAGGCAGAATTAATAGCACTAACACGAGCGTTACAATTGGCTGAAGGTTTAAGAGTGAATATCTATACGGACTCTAAGTATGTGTTCTTAACCACTCATGCCCACGGAGCTTTGTATAAAGAAAGAGGACTACTGAATTCAGAAGGCAAAGAAATCAAATACGCAGCCGAAATCCTACAACTATTGGAAGCAGTGTGGGAGCCGAAAGAAGTCGGTATCATACATTGTCGAGCGCATCTGAGAGGAGATGGTGATGTAACCAAGGGAAATCGGATGGCAGATAGTGCAGCTAAGCGTGCTGCTGAATCAGGAAGACAGCAGTATGTGGGGCATATAGCTGCTCTTATACCAACTCCACTGTCCCAATGGACTCCAGTTTATACAGCTCAAGAAGAGGAGTGGTTAAAGACTGAACCGGGAAAGTACTTGGAGAACAAGTGGTATCAGCTAGAAGATGGAAGAATAGTCATACCAGCATCACTAGCGGTAGAAATTGTCCAAAATTATCATAACGGGACACATTCTGGGAGAGACAGTACTGAAGAATCTCTCAGGAAACATTTCTACATACCAAGATTGTCCAACTTGACTCAGGCCATTGTACGCAGATGTGTAACGTGTGCTAAGAATAATGCAAGACAAGGACCAGTAAAGCCACCAGGAGTCCAGTTTATGGGGGGACTCCCCATGTCCGATCTACAAATAGACTTTACAGTAATGCCTAAATCGGGTGGACATCGTTACCTGTTGGTAATTGTGTGCACCTATTCAGGCTGGGTAGAAGCATGTCCTACTCGTACAGAGAAAGCAGGAGAAGTTGTAAGATTCCTGCTACGAGAAATAATACCCCGATATGGACTACCCTGTTCTATAGGATCGGACAATGGTCCAGCTTTTGTTCACCAGTGCCTACAACAACTGACTCATATGCTTGGTATAAAGTGGAGGCTTCATACTGCATATAGACCCCAGAGTTCTGGTAAGGTAGAGAGAATGAATAGAACTATTAAGAACCAGTTGGCTAAAATGTGTCAGGAAACCCAACTTAAGTGGAACGTTCTCTTACCCATAGCTCTATTGCGAATCCGCAGTACCCCTACCAGAAGGATGGGCCTCTCTCCTTTTGAAATTATGTATGGGCGACCACCTCCCGTACTTGGTAACTTAAGGGGGGATTTGAGTCAGTTGGGAGAAGGAATTACCCGGCAGCAGGTTGTAGAGTTGGGTAAGACTATGGAGGAGGTACAGAAATGGGTACAAGATAGATTACCTGTGAATATTTATCCCCCTGTTCATAGTTATCATCCAGGAGATCAAGTGTGGATTAAAGAGTGGAATAATGTACCGTTAGGGCCCAAGTGGAGAGGTCCTTATGTTGTTCTTTTGTCTACCCCTACAGCGATAAAAGTAGCCGAAGTAACTCCGTGGATACATCACTCCAGGGTTAAACCAGCAGCAGTCGATTCTTGGCAAGTTACAACAGATCCAGAGAATCCCTGCAAGATCCGGTTGAAACGCACTACTCAGTCGGAGTAACGAGGAATTATTGTGGATTACAAATTTTATTGTTACAGGTGTGAGTGAGAAGGCCATAATAAAGCCTGTCCGCTTACCAACACATAGTGTATAAGCCAGGAAAGTCTCGAAGGGACACCTGTGAAGACGAGCAGAACTCCATTCCCTGCAGCCCTCACATCCTGGAAGCTGAGGTTCCATCGCACGGACGAAGACTGAGGATGACGGCGAAAGATGTGCTTTTGATTGTGTTTATTTACATGTGTTTTTATATTCAGGAAGGTAGAGGTACCGACACTCCTAGCTGTGAGGTATGCATTAAGACTACGAGAACAGGTAACCATATTTCCCAAACCCTAATTTGGCATTCACAATACGAATGTAAAGGAGAGGTATCAAGATGTAGATACCTAAATATAGACTATAGTGTGTGCCATTTAGGAGTAGGAGAACCTAAGTGCTTCAGTCCAGAGTATCAACCTCGTACAATTTGGTTGACTCTCAGGAATGGAGATCCTCAGGGGACCCTAATTAATAAGACGGTGTTAGAATCCGTATATTCTTCGGGTGTTCTGCTATTTGATGCATGTAAGGCGATATCAAGTGGTAGAAAACCGTGGAATGTATGTGGGGATCTTAGATGGGAGAGGACGTATGGGTCTAATGATAAATATATTTGTCCCAGTAGTAAAAATAAATATGTAAGTCCTAGATGCCCAAATAAAGACTATAACTTTTGCCCATATTGGTCTTGTGTGGGGTGGGCGACTTGGGGACAGACAGTAGATAAAGACATGATAGTGACTAAGTTGCCGACTAGCCCTTATTGTAAGTCTATGGAATGCAACCCAGTCCATATACTTATTAATAACCCCGACAAGTTCCTAGATAAGTATGGCAATTTATTTGGGTTTCAGATATACGGGACGGGTTTAGATCCTGGGACATTATTGTTTATAGGAATAGAGACTGATACGGTATCCTCCCAGACTCATCAAGTATACCATTCCTTTTATGAAGAGATGAGTATAGATAATAAGATCCCCCATAACGCTAAAAACCTGTTCATTGACCTAGCTGAAAGTATTGCCGGTAGTCTTAATGTTACCAACTGCTATGTGTGTGGAGGTACTAACATGGGAGACCAATGGCCTTGGGAAGCAAAGGAGGTAATGTCCGGTTCTGAGGCAGTTGACCAACTAATATCTACACAAGCCGATTATCATTTGAGTGTTAGAGGTAAATCTGAGTGGAGATTAAAGACCTCCATCATAGGTTATGTTTGCATAGCAAGGAAAGGAATAATGTATAATACTTCTGTAGGAGAATTAACTTGTCTAGGGCAAAAAGCTTATGATGATGATACTAAAAATACAACTTGGTGGTCGGCTTCAAATGTCTCAGAACCATCTAACCCGTTTGCTAGATATGCCAGTTTAAAGGATGTGTGGTTTGATTTATCCATCACATCTACCTGGAGAGCCCCAGCAAATTTGTACTGGATCTGTGGTAAGAAAGCCTATTCGGAGTTGCCACAGGACTGGGAAGGGGCATGTGTGTTGGGTATGCTCAAACCATCCTTCTTCTTGTTACCGATTGAAACAGGTGAGACTTTAGGTGTTAAAGTGTATGATGTGAATCATAGGAAGAAAAGGGGACCCTTAGAGATAGGCACCTGGGAAGATAATGAATGGCCTCCCCAGCGTATCATAGATTATTATGGGCCAGCCACGTGGGCAGAAGATGGTACCTTTGGTTATAGAACCCCTATTTATATGCTCAACCGCATTATAAGATTACAGGCGGTGGTTGAGATTATCACTAATGAAACATCACAAGCGCTCAATCTCCTAGTGAAACATAATACCAGGATGAGGACAGCAGTATACCAGAATAGATTAGCCTTGGATTACCTTTTGGCAGTAGAGGGAGGTGTATGTGGGAAGTTTAACCTGAGCAATTGCTGTCTTCAAATAGATGACGAAGGGCAAGCAATAGCTGAGCTTACTAGCCATATGGTTAAACTAGCGCATGTGCCTACTCAGGTATGGAAAGGGTACAATCCAAGTAGTTGGTTTGGTAGCTGGTATGAGTGGTTTGGAGGGTTTAAGGCAGTGGTAGGTGGAGTCCTACTGATTTTACTGTTGTGTCTACTCCTACCGTGTCTTATACCCTTAGTAGTTAGGTCTGTGCAAAGCCTGATAGGAAGTATAGCAGAGAGGAAGGCTGCTGCACAGATAATGGCGATATATAAGTATAAGGCTCTAGATCAAGGAGAACCAATGCAGGAAGATGAGTGTTAAAAGATTCACATCATAAGATAAGTTTGGTCTGGTTCAAGGTAACTTGCGGTGTAAGCAAAACTAAGGTTATGTGATGCCTCAAGTAATTGTAAAATATCAAGAGGCATCAAAGGGGGGAATGTGGTGGAATCTCGGTAAAAATAAATTTAGTAGGCCGAGATTACCACGTGGCATGTGTACGTGCATATGCTGACGTATCGATCAGTTGGTTGCACGAGGCAAGATACGATCAGTAGTGTACGGAGCATGTGCAAGAATACAGGATATAGTATTCCCCTCCTCCATTGTGCTGGACAAGCCATGCGGTCAAACAGGAAGTTAATTCTTATTTGTGTTGATTGGTTAAGAGAATGTGCGGGTGGAGCTTAATATGGGAGGAGTTATATGCCTATATAAGGAGCCTGCACTATTGTCCGGGGCTCAGAACTTGTGGTATTTTGGTGACGCTAGTCCCTCTGAGTCCCGATCGGTGATCCAATAAAGAATCTCTTCCTTCCTGAAGAAACCTGTGTCCATCTCTCTGTGCTTGGCTTCCGTCAGTTTCTCCGGTATCAGAGGCACCCAGTAAATATTAAAAAAAACTGACAGGAAGCCCCCCTGCTGGTGGAAAAAGGTTTTAATATATATAGTTTATAAATTAAAATTTTTTATTTTAAAAATAATATATATAATATGTGTGTGTGTATATATATCTCTTATATATATATATATATAACATCATACTAAGTGTATTTGTTTATTAATATCGACATATGTATATACATATTTTAAAAAATAAATATTAAAAATAAATATATTTTTTAAAATGATCACATCGCCGCAATAGGAGTCCGGGAGTTGCCAGCAGGGGAACTGTCTGAGCTGTCAAAGTAAAATAAATATATATTATACATATACAGCATTTTATAATATATTATACATATAAAATGCATATATATGATTTCATTATAAGTGTACTTTGAGATATATATATACACAAACACACATACACATATTATATGTATATGTGTGTATATATATATATATACATATATATATACATATATACACACACGCACACGTTACATATGTATTAAGGCCTTTTGGCCTGTAATTGTGGGAGGGGCGTATGACACACCTCTTCGCTACTTAAGGGACACCCCTTACCTAGATGCATACCGTTCGAGGTCAGCGCTGCATGAGGATCCACTTCCGGTTCTTGTACGGCGCCATCTTGGTTTTCAGAAACCCGCGATTTCTCCACGTGTAGCTGTGTCCAGGAATCCTCTTCAAGGTTTTCCGCCCGTCCAGCTCCTCATGGCTCCTGTTTTTACGCCGAAGATAACGTCCCAGGGACTACAAAATCGTAAGTCCGACGCCCGGTTTAGTCCCACGGCGTTCCGTTCTCAAACGGGTCCTCACTTTACGGCTTTACGGCCAGGCCGCAATTTCATACGTTAATTTCTCATTTCGGTATCACTTGTCCGTGCCATAATCCTTTCGGTATGTTTCTACCGTATGGTACGCAGGTTTCTTAAACACCATTTCGTCTCATTTCATTGTCGCTTCATTGTACCGAAAGCTCTCATTCATGCTGCCTTCCGTTTCGGCTGTTACACATATCTTTTATCTAGGTCGGTCAATTTTGACGAATTACACTGTTTTCTTTCTATTCATTCTAAGTATGCGTTCGGCAGTTTGCTCAGTTATGCACACATTCGTTTCATATCTGTCATACGGCAAACTGTGTTTCTGTTTTATATTAAGGCAAATTCGGTTTAACCTATTCTAGGTAATGTCATGAATTTGTATAAATCAGTTATACTTGCCATACTTATGCATATGATACTAAGTTCCTATCTGGTTAAAATTGTCTCTTATGTTTTGGTGTTAGATCATAGTGATTTTTGATTTACTAAATTACAGATTTCTCATGTAAGGTTAGCCTACGATTATGGCTTAATTCTAAGGTTTTATGGTAATCATTCTGTTACTTACAACCATGTACATCACGTTTTTGCATGGCATTTACAAACTCAGGCTTTTTCTTGACATACTCAGACGACGTAACACAAGTATTCAAGAACACGGTCATATATGTCTCACAAGACTTTCGGGTTTGAATCACACGTTTTGGTTCAACCATTCATACGTCACATTACAGCAACATTTATGATTCTGCATATTGTCATTTAACATTAAAAGTCCCTTGCATTTCCCAGATCAGTTTAGTGACATGCATATCATCTGATCACCTTCCATATACACACATTACACGGCCAATCCCCTGCTGCCAAGTATCGGACTCAGCGTAAAGCTTGTCACCAAGCATGAGCAGTCATGTCACTATCATACCCATAGACTTTTACACCTCCCACGCATACTGGTAGAAGCCCTAATCCCAGCCTATACAGATTACACAGGTCTCACAGGATCCATTCTCACTCTATCACATTTTGTTTTCTACCCTTTTAGGTTTATCCAGGTTTATCATACCTGTCGAATCTCAAAACTTTATACATACTACCAGGTACGTAAGCCTGCTCACGTTGTAGTTCACGTACGTTTCATTTTCCTAGGACACAGAGTACTGGCAAGTTAAGGGTATAGGCCCAAATAGGTACCTCCCTTCTTGGCATTTCTGCCTATCGTTTAGTGGTCCGCGAGGCCAACACCCGCCTCAACGTTTCGGAGGCAAACGCCATCGGGCCACACGTGAGTTAGCCGCCTCGCAATATTATAGAGAGGGCCTCACCTGTCACTCCCTCCCCCTGGTTTTCTTTTACGATCACCGAGAGGCCTACGATTCCTGCCACTACGACGGGTCAATAACCCCTCGCACCAACTCATAGACAGAGCCTCTCATAGCCACTTGGCAACTAGCAGGGCCTCACCTGTCACAAAACAAGATTAATTTTTCGCCTTTCAGGCCTAGTTAGCCTGCCAGTATCACCCCTGGGTTTTTCATACACTAACCAAATATTTTGTCATTTAGTATGTCTCAAGAAGGGGTAGAGGATTTCTCCCTACCGGGCACTCCGGCTAGAACAAACACCCCATCACAGGGAGGAGATGTGGCTAGTCCTGCATCTTTCAGGTCATAGACAATCCCTCGCATAACCAACGAACTCAGGAGACGTCAAATCCCATTTCCTGCAACAGCAAGGAAAGCGTAACTCTACAAGTTACTGCACACCTCAACCGATAACATGGACGCTGGGAAAGGGACTAGCCAGTCTAACCCTGGAGATAAACATGGCATGCTCTCATCCCTCATGGCATCCATGAGCAAGGTCAATTCTAGGCTGGAGAAACTTGAATCGGTCACTACAGCCCTTACCATGGCTGGACCGGCCGCTGCAACCCCTCCAGCACTGGTCAAGTTGCAATCAGTTTCTCCAGCAATCATGATCAAGAGGTTTACCCTGCCCATATGATACCTGAGCACCTCAAAAAAGATATCCTGGAAGGTAAAGATATCAACTTGGCTTCATTGCTGATTGCCTCCCAGGATGTCGTGGAACATAAGACATACGCTTATGACGATATTTCTGTGGTGGTCAAATCTAGGGATGCCCGATTAAATAGGAAACTGACTATCCCTGAATTTGTGTTGTCATTTGTCATTTATCGTGATGTTATCTGTGCAGTATATCTCCACAGACGTGAGGAGTTTGACTTATATATGCACAAGCTGGTGGACCTGGGCAACAAATATGGTGGGTCAGCTTTCTATGATTACCATAGATCCTTTTCTGCCAAAGTGTCTGGCGCTTTCTCCCTGTACGGAACAAGGTCCAACTGGAGCAAGATTGATATGGTTATTTTCTGCAGGCACTTTGCAGATCTAAGAACGCCGGCTTGTGCATACTGCTCCTCCATGGCTCATACGGCTAACTTCTGTCCAACCACTGCGAACGAACCTACCCCCTCACAGGGCACTAGTTCCGCTGGTTCTGCAGAAAAAACACCCAAAGACAAACTGGGACGGCCTATCAAGTTTCTAGGCAAGTCCCAGATATGTAATCATTTTAATGTCGGAGCATGTAATTACAGTGGATGTCGGTTATTGCATATATGTTCAAAATGTTTCAGGGCACATGCTATGTGTCCAAATAAAATGTATCCTAAACAATACTTAACGTCGATAAACATTTCTGTACTTACAGCATTACTGTCACATCATCCATCTAGACATTTGGTAGAATTCATTATCTCAGGTCTATCAGAAGGATTCCACACAGGTCTCATACACATGCCTTTTGGAATCCTGGAATGTCCTAATTTACAATCCGCACAACAAAACCCTACAGCGGTGGACACACTCATAGCCAAAGAAGTGGCAGAGGGCTTCCTATTGGGGCCCTTCCAGTCCCCTCCTTTCACCACATGGCGGACAAACCCCATCGGTATTGTCACGGGGAAATCTTCCCACAAACAGAGACTTATCATTGATCTATCTGCACCTCACACCTCTGCCACTCCTAGTCTGAACTCCCTCATACCCTCTGAGGAATTTTCACTAAAATATTCCACCATAGATCACGCCATTACGGCTATCATGCAGGCAGGGGTCGGAGCATGGCTCAGCAAGACCGATATCACCAATGCCTTCAAGTTACTGCCTATCCACCCTACACTGTGGCACCTGCATGGGGTTAAGTGGCCCTGAAACTACTATTTTTTCTCACGCTTAACTTTTGGTTCCAAAAGTAATCCGGCCATTTTCGACGTATTCGCCGAAACCCTATGCTGGTTATTATTAAATATAGCCAGATGCCCTACAGTTATACATTATCTGGATGATTTCTTACTGGTCGAGGAGAATATTTCCCCTCCCAGTAGCCTCAAAGAAACCATCAGTCTATTCAAACAGGTGGGTGTCCCAGTCTCCCCCACCAAGGCTGAAGGACCAGATACCTTCATCACATTTCTGGGTATCATACTAGACTCAGCCACCATGCAAGCTAGCCTGCCACGCACCAAGGTAGAAAACATTCTTACCAACATTAATCTCTATATACAACTCGGTACTTGCAACCGGAAAGAATTACAGTCTCTGCTTGGGTCACTGAATTTTGCCATGCGCATCATACCTCAAGGCAGGTCTTTCATCTCACGACTCCTTTACATGTTCCCACTTTTTAGACATGATGCACACAGGTTACCCCTGGATACCCAAGCCACGGCAGACCTACTTATGTGGAGAAACTTTTTAACCACCTGGAATGGTAAAAGTATGTTCCTCCCTAAATTGTCTGACTCCTCACCTACCATTTGGTCAGACGCGGCGTCTACCACAGGTTTTGCAGCAATTTTCAGGAACGAATGGCTTTGGGGCAGCTGGCCTTCAGAGGTTTAGGACCTGGAGGGTTTTTCCACTACCTCAGCTCTGTTTGAGATATATCCCATCGTGGCGGCTGCCGTGGCATGGGGGCATTTATGGGCAGGTTCGTCAGTACGTTGCTACTCAGACAACCAAGCAACCTGTCACATTATAAACAAAGGCCGATCCAAATCACTGACTATTATGAGATTCCTGAGGAAACTCACTTGGCTGGCTGCATGTCATAATTTCTTCTTGTTTTGTGTTCATGTTCCAGGTGTATGTAACACAGCTGCTGACAACTTGTCTCGTTTTAATTTCCAGGCTTTTCGGCAAATACTCCTGTCAGCCGCACTCACAGCCTCGACCTCTCCACTATTCCACCATCTAGCAATGGACTAGACGCTATCATGCAACATAGCAGAACATTGTCCCAATTAGCACTGTCTACCATTACCCGGAAAACTTACGACAGGGCTTTCATTTTATTTAAAAGATTCCTGTCGGAACACAACATCTTACAACCTTTCATCATGACATCCTTGTTGGGCTTTGCTTCTTTTTGCCACCTCAAACTCAAACTATCATACAACACAATCAAACTATATCTGACAGGCGTCCAACATCACATGCTAACTTTACAACCAAACAACTCAAGTTTCATGTCCTCCTACCAAATTAAGAACATCCTTAGGGGTATTCAGAGATCCGAACCCCCACGTACGGCCCTGAGGCTACCTATAGACTTCCATATTTTTAAAGACTTATCCAACTTACTAGATTTAAAACCCTTTGCCAACAACACAAATCTCGTCATTAAAACCGCCATATACGTAGCTTTTTATGGTTTCTTGAGACCAAGAGAATTTACCGCCATCAACACAACACAGTCCACTCACATCCTACTTCATTCACACTTAACAAAACACATGGACTATTATATCTTGACTCTGCCTCACTCCAAAACCAGTCAACATGCACCTCCAGTAGAGGTTAAATACTATCCTACTCACAACAAGTGGTGCCCTGTCAAACTACTGGACTCATATACCCAGCATAACAATGCACCACCATCTCAACCACTTTTCCGTCTACAAGGTTCGGTACTCACTACCACTACCTTTATGACACACGTCAGGTCTTTACTTACAGAGCTGGGCCTCAAATCAGCTAACTATTCGGATCGCTCATAGGAGCGGCCTCCACAGCATCCAGTGCAAACATTCCAGTACATGTTATCAAGTCACTAGGGCGTTGGAAATCATCTGCTTACTCTAGATACATACCTAACCCGGTACAAGAAATAAGAAATGCCTTTCAAGACATGTCTGGTTAAAAGTATGTATATTGCTGGTATGTAATAAATTTGATTTTCTACTTTTGCCCTCTTTATTTACAGGCCTACCTCATCGTCGGTTCCGGCACACCACATCCGACTTGCTCTTTTAATGCCAACCTACACTTATCAGTGTTTGTTTCTTCTGTTCTATTATGAGCCCTTAACACAAGTATTAAGGCCTTTTGGCCTGTAATTGTGGGAGGGGCGTATGACACACCTCTTCCCTACTTAAGGGACACCCCTTACCTAGCTCCATACCGTTCGAGGTCAGCGCTGCATCACCCTCCCACCCACTCCTCATTATTAACTCTTTTTTCTGTTACATTTCTTCTTGGTGGACCCTCTTTATTTACAGGCCTACCTCATCGTCGGTTCCGGCACACCACAACCGACTTGCTCTTTTAATACCATCCTACACTTATCAGTGTTTGTTTCTTCTGTTCTATCATGAGCCCTTAACACAAATATATATATATATATATGTACATTGCATTTTTTTTTATTAAAAACGCTCATTTTGGCCAGCGTTTGTGACTAAGCGGCTAATACAAAATACCAGCATTTTCAGCAATATCGGTATCGGCCAATTCAGATACCGATATTGCTTATATTACCTCCTAGGACTGCCAGGAGGTCCTGGGGGGGGCGGTCCTGGAGGGGCGGACAGCAAGCATTTACTCACCTCCCAGCAGCTCCTCCAGCTCCCTGTGTAACTCTTGCAAAACCCGCGGCCGTCAGAGCGTTGCCACGGGTTACCATGGCAACGCTCCGCACGGCACGCTGGCCGCGAGATTTACACAGCGAGCTGAAGGAGCTGCTGGGAGGTGAGTAAACGCTTGCTGCCCGCCCCCCCCACAGCTCAGCCAATGCCACTGGACCACCAGGGACTGCTATTTCCCCCTCCCTGTACATTTAGCAGGGAGGGGAGACAACAAAAATAAATAATAATTAAATATATATAAAAAATAAATAAATTATTTAATAAAAAATGCCCACTCACACACACACTCCATTATATACATATACACTACATAAACACACTGTGTATATAATGCAGTGTGTTTTTATAGTGTGTGTATATAATGCAGTGTGTTTATATAATGCACAGTACACAAACACACTGCATTATATACACACACACACACACTATACAAACACAATGCATTATATACACACTATACAAACACACACACTCCATTATATACACATACACTACACAAACACACTATGTATATAATGCAGTGTGTTTGTATAGTGTGTTTATATAATGCAGTGTGTTTATATAATGCACACTACACAAACACACTGCATTATATACACACACACTATACAAACACACTGCATTATATACACACACTCCATTATATACACATACACTACACAAACACACTGTGTATATAATGCAGTGTGTTTGTGTAGTGTGTGTACACAATGCAGTGTGTTTGCATAGTGTGTATATAATGCAGTGTGTTTGCATAGTGTGTGTATATAATGCAGTGTGTTTATATAATGCACACTACACAAACACTCTGCATTATATAAACACACTACATTTACTATACACACACTACACAAATACACACACACTCTGCATTCATTATATACACACACTACACAAACACACACACTTTGCATTTAGTTTATACAGCATTCACTTTAGACACACTACACTAATACACACTGCATCCACTACACACACTACACACACACACACACTGCATCCACTACACACACTGCATCCACTACACACACACACACACACTGCAATCACTACACACACACTACACAAACACACACTGCATCCACTACACACACACAGCTCCCCTGTCTAAACACACTGCATCCACTACACGTGTGCATTTACCTTTAGAAATAGTTTTTTTTTCCAAAATGGTAAATGTACAGAATATCGGCAAATTATATCGGCCTGAAAGTTCACAGAATATCGGTATTGGTATCGGCTCTAAAAAAATCAATATCGATCGATCCCTACCTTTGTCAGTAACACATAACAGGAACTGAGAATCCATGCCTAAAATACAATGTGAGAGAAAAATAACACAAAAAAATGACTACCCAAAAGTTTGACAAAGACTGGGCGTAGAATTAGTGCATGGAAAGTGTTAAAATACCACCATTTGAAATACCCTAGGCCTAGGGTGTCTACTTAAATAAATAAAATACATTGTCCGGCATCAAAAATATCCCAAATAGGACATGGGTGCATGATGACCAGCTGTGAAAACTCCAAGTTGGAAAACTGGAATGTGCACCCTCCAAATAAGGTATTTTAGCCCACAGACAACCCAACACACCTATACATGGGTGGTATCACTGTACTCGGGAGGTGTTGCTGAACACATATTGGTGTTCTTTGGCAGTAACCCTTAAAGTTCTCCGTACATGTATTCTTAAATTGCTATGTGTGTCAAAAAAATCACCATTAATTTTTTTACGTTTTTTTTAAGTTTGTCATAGATTGGTGGTAAAATGGTTGCATGAAGGGGATGCGGAGTTTGCAAGCCTGATGAACGGACGCTATCTCTAACAGCTCCCAAAAAATCTACAATATCAAACCGAATATCGTGAAAACTAAGACCCATCCGACTTACTTAACCCCTTAAGGACCAAACTTCTGTAATAAAAGGGAATCATGACATGTCACACATGTCATGTGTCCTTAAGGGGTTAAAGGAACACTATAGTCACCTAAATTACTTTAGTCAAATAAAGCAGTTTTAGTGTATAGATCATTCCCCTGCAATTTCACTGCTCAATTCACTGTCATTTAGGAGTTAAATCACTTTGTTTCTGTTTATGCAGCCCTAGCCACACCTCCCCTGGCCATGATTGACAGAGCCTGCATGAAAAAAAAACTGATTTCACTTTCAAACAGATGTAATTTACCTTAAATAATTGTATCTCAATCTCTAAATTGAACTTTAATCACATACAGGAGGCTCTTGCCGGGTCTAGCAAGCTATTAACAGAGCAGGGGATAAGAAAATCTTAATTAAACAGAACTTGCAATAAAAAAGCCTAAATAGGGCTCTCTTTACAGGAAGTGTTTATGGAAGGCTATGCAAGTCACATGCAGGGAGGTGTGACTAGGGTTTATAAACAAAGGGATTTAACTCCTAAATGGCAGAGGATTGAGCAGTGAGGCTGCAGGGGCATGTTCTCTAACCTAAAACTGCTTCATTAAGCTAAAGTTGTTCAGGTGACTATAGTGTCCCTTTAACTCTCCAGCTGGTCTCCCTGAGCCGCAACACATCGATAGATGCCTTTCTCTCACACCCAAAACACTCCAAACCGCGACGCAAATCTGCAGCCTACTGCACACCGTTGAGCCTGGGACTGGAGGCACACCTCCACGGCAACATCACACAGCCTCCGCTGAGAATGGAGCCTAGAGTCTCCCTGACACCGCCAGACCCCCGGCCCGCTATGGGACGCCGCTCCCAAAAGCCGACTACCGCAGCCGATGGCAGAAACATAGGTGCTATGCTCAGACAACCTGCGGAGCCCAAGCTGATTCCAGCAGTGGACCGGAACAATGAGACCCGGGCACAAGAAGTGCAGGAGGCCACAACCCTCCCCCAGACAAGTCTGCTACACAAACCTCTGACGGGTCAGCTCCCGCAACCAAACAGTACTTGAAAATCTTGCTTAATGACATCCACAAACTGTGGGCTGCCGATCTCACACTGCTGAGAACAGATATACAGGCCATCACTGACCGGGTACAAGCCTCTGAAGAGGACATACTCGATGCCATATCTGACATTACAGCCCTTAAAAAGACAGTGCAACAACTCCTAACAAAAAAGTAACCATGGCTCACCAATTCTCAGCCCTGGAAGACAGGCAGCGCAGGAACCACATTAAAATACGTGGTATCCCTGCTGAGGTGACCGCCAAAGAACTCCCGCATTATACCCACAGACTACTTGAATCCATATTACCCCACACAGCCGGCAGAAAAGTGGTCATTGACGGAGTTTATCGCATTACGGGTGCAATTAAAACATCAACTGGGGTAGCCCAAGACGTCATCCTTCGCTGCTTAACCTCACAAGACAAAAAACAAATCATGATGGCACTGAGGAATAAGGCACCTCTGACTTTCGAAAGGCTCATTCCTAACCTTTTATCAAGACCTGACTAAAAACACCCTTGACTGGCGGAAATCACTGGGGTCAGTCACCTCTCAACGAAGATCTGCAGCCATAACCTACCACTGGGGAGCTCCAGGAACTCTTGTAACCCACAATGGAACTAATCATACACTCACATCAATCGAAGGGGCACCGGCCTTCTTAAAAGCACTGGGACTGGCAGATAGTAGTAAGGACCCACAGTCGACCACCCTTATGGACACTTGGGACCTACCCGCGTTACCCCCTTTGTCCCGAGAGCCAGAGGCTCACAGGCTGCTAATACCTGACAACACTTGAGGACTGGGCCCATACACATGGCCATGGCAATTGAAAAAAAGCCCTTGGGCAAACCTGAGAAGCTGTTATGTTTGGTTTAAGTTTCATTTGTATATTCTGTTGTTTTTTTCTTTGATGTCTTCAGTGACATACTGAAGCAGAACATGATCCCCTCCCTTTGGAGACTGGGCCGCAGGGCAGTATTCCAATATGATAACGACCCCAAACACACCTCCAAGATGACCACTGCCTTGTTAAAGAAGCTGAAGGTAAAGGTGATGGACTGGCCAAGCATGTCTCCAGACCTAAACCCTATTGAGCATCTGTGGGGCATCCTCAAACGGAAGGTGGGGGAGCGCAAGGTCTCTAACATCCATTTGCTCTGTGATGTCGTCATGGAGGAGTGGAAGAGGACTCCAGTGGCAACCTGTGAAGCTCGGGTGAACTCCATGCCCATGAGGGTTAAGGCCTTACAAGGAGCGCACAAAATGCCCACGGAGAAAACAGAAGAAAGTCTGTTACCTGTGTTCTTTCAAATACCTCCTTTAAAAAACTGCAATTTAAAAAGCCCAAATTTTGCAAATCAGAGTAGTCAAAGGGAAATTGTCTTGCCAACCCTCTCTTGAGGACCAGACTAATGCAAATTGCCTCCGTATTGGCACAGGCAAGTTTGATTTAGATTAGTTATTAAACTTTTGTCTCTTCAGTTTTGCCCCTTCTGTTCTTTTGTTCTGCTTAAGAAAAATTCAAGTACCATGAATTCAGTGAGCAACTGCTGTGGGTAATTAATTGCCTTAATTTAGACCACCTATAAGCTATAAATACTGCCTGGCTGCATGGTAAAATGCCAATATGCAGTGTGTTAAATTAATTGTGCTCCATTATTAGAAGACTGATTTGACATTCTTGTTAGTATTATATGTCGTTCAGCACTATACAAGATCATCTGACCGAGCTGGCAACCTTAAATATTTCTAATATAAGATTATTCCTTTCAGTAGCCTAGAAATGACAGTCAATGGAATAGAATCTGCTATTGATTGATGTGAGCTTCTCGCCATAGTGCAAGTAGTTAATGTGTGTTTATAAATCATATTCTAACAGTTATGTGCAATGCCACCAGATGTCAGTATTTTACAATAATATCCGCTTAAATTACAAGGCATTTAGGAGGATAATGCAATACTATTGATTCCGAATTAGTGTGCAGTAAAACTGAATATTCTGGTAGTAGAAGAAAAAAAAAATATATATAATCCCCAAATTTGCATGGTTTGCGCATTCCCGGTAGCTACATAAAGAGATCCAGTTCTGTCTGATTACGTGTAATGAGATGCGGAAACACACCAAACTGCAAGCTATTTAAAGCTACATTGCTCTTTTACTGCCTTCCCCCCTAAGGGCAATCTATTAACAACAAACATGGGAAATTCACAAACAGGTTTTCTGTGCTATGTGCCCTTCATCAGGTCTTAGAAGAAAAAAAAAAAGAACATGTATCAAAGCGTGTATTAGCATACAAATTGTCTAAAACTGTTTTGTTTATAGGCCATGATAAAATTAAGGCTTCCATTTAAATATAGGCCATTGTGACAGTTTGATCTATTCTATCTGGGTCTATCGAATATATCCTAATATAATATATAAAGGTCAGAGCCTTTGAAGATGCCATATATATATTTTTTATAAATCATATTTAATGCTGTTGTCCAAGATTTGTTTAAATCTCCCTATATCATACCTCCAGAGTATGATTTAGTTATATCTCAATATAGCATACCTTCTGAGTGTCCCTATTTAGTAGTGACAGTCCCTATTTCGTCCCAAATTCATCAAACCCACTTTTCTAAGCTATTTCCATATTGTTGGTGTGTCTTTGTGTATAACAGAGCTCCACTGCAATAATACTCAGAGTAATGTGTCTTAAACTACAAGAAGTGCATTTAGAAATCAGATACATTGTTCTTGTTCTAAATTACATTTTAGTTTCGTAGCTTATTAGTAAGTCACCTATATGTTCTCAAAACAGCCTTGCCCCTTGCCACACCGCCATTCACCCTGTAAAACATGTCCTTCATTGTTCATTGAAGTGAGGTATGCTATTCCGGTCCTGTAGTGATTTTGTTTTGTTTCTTAAAGACAGAAAAGGCAAAAAAAAAAGATACATTTACACAAGCATGGGTCAAGGAAGATGTAGCAGACCCTGGGTAACCTGGCTGGTTACCTCCGCTATTAATAAAGGAACAGATCCATTTCCCTCCCAGTAACTGGACGACACACAGTTCTTGGGGTACAACAGCAACTTTATTGGCCCGATAAAAAAAATAAAATTAAAATAAAAACTTCATTGGCCACATGCGGCTTTATACTTTCCCCATACAATGTCCCCTCCCATGGTCCTCAGCCGCCCGGGGGTCGTATAACGTAACCGGAACCCCAGTCCCTTTGTCTCCTGTTTACTCCACTCAGTGTCCCCTCCCAGTGTCCTCCCACTCCCAGGGGTCCCCTGATGGAAACAGAACTCCAGTCCCTTTGTCCCTTGTTCCCGTTACTTAGTGTCCCCTCCCAGGGCCTTCCCTCTCCCAGGGGTCTTCTTCCCAGAGGTCTCTGTATCTGAGGGTTCGTTGCACTGAAAACTTCCCGCTTCTTTACCTCCCAGCGTCAGAGAGCCTGCCAACCTCCGCCATGGTCCTCACAGGATGTTCCCACCGATCTCAGGCACCCCCAGAATGGTAACCGCCACGGCCAGTCTTCGTTTGAGGGCTCCCTGTGTGAAGCCCGACACACAGGGGGGTCCCTGTGTGAAGCCCCTAGCCTGCATTCGTCTGTACGAATGGCGGCCACCCAGAGCAGCACTCATTAATTACTTCCCTTGAGGTTTAACACTATGTTGCGAGTTACCAAGGTTCCAATTGATTGGTGTGAACATTCTAATGGGTGCCTGGGAGGTCTGCAAATGCTCCACATGGATGGTGTTCGTCCGTTGCGGTTTGTGGTTTTGACACCTCATTACAAGGTGCGAACGTTCTACAACCACAATCTAAATGAGATTTCGTGGTGATCTCCGTTCGGGAGGTAAATGGAGTCCCATTCGTGACGGTACTCCCAAACGGGGAACAGGCAGTTCTATGAAACACAAGGAACGAAACACAGGGTCAAGCTAGGGGAAACACACGAAAGGGATGGCAGTACAGTAATGCTAATTGTAGTTGTAGGGTAACTGGGGCAATTCACAGTTTAGCGGGAGTCCCGCTACAGAAGACTAAAGGGGTTTATTGCTGAAAAATGTCACAAGTTAGTCCCGATAGTAGGGCCAATGAGGGCCAATGAGGGCCAATGTGTCCTTTGAAATCACCACAAATGATAATGTTGTTTTAGCATAAAGCAGCAACATAAGAGGTGAGGAGAAACAGAAATCATGGGGAGATTGATCAAAGTACCTGTTTTAAAAGATTTAAAAAGGAAGGAGTCACCCATAGAATATGCCGGCTGATTCCACTGGTTCCCACAGGGATTGACCCACTTATAGTACTTTAGACCACTTTGAGAGCAGAACACATTGTAATGGAGTAACTGAAACAACATTTATCCTTGAGTGCCCTGGTTATGCCATGACTGAACTGGACTATAATATTCATTATTAAATCTTTAATACACATTAAGAAAAAAACAGAGCATCAAAATAATATATAGCACATATCATAGCGGATTATAACTGTTATTTTCAATGGTAATTGAATAATTGAAAGATCTCCTTTAAATGAGAACTGGATTGTTGGCCTGGTGCGACATTGCTAAAAATGACCTCTGTTGTTTTACAAATCTTCACCAATCAATATTTCATTGAAGGTAAGCTTTACATATCTACAAATAGCAACAGGATGCAGGACGCAAAAAAAAAAAAAAAAAGAAAAGAGTCCGTAGAATCTTCAAGGATGGAAGGGAGAATCAGCATAGAAAGCAGGAAAACACAGGTCACATTGCCAAAATTGGGAACAAGAAGGAAATGTAATTAATATAGGGCACACCAGGGTAACGAGATGGACACAGGCGCAAACCATATGGTCCAGTGGGCAGTGAAGCCAGGAGAGAGTATTGGCGAGTCCATAGAACACAAAGCGGAAGGGTCATTATGGGTAACAAAGAGTCCAGTGATGGAGCCTACTTTCTTTGGAACACTAGAAGGGCAGAGACAAAGACTCACAGGTGAAAGAGGGGCACAGTTGGAACATTAAAGATACATATAGACCAGGGGTGCTCAAAAAGTAGATTCCAAGATGTTGTAGGACTACAACTTCCATGATGCTTTGCATGTCTTTGGATGCCTTTAGAATGACAAGGCATCATGGAAGTAGTAGTTTTAAACATCTGGGGATCTACCTTTTGGGCACCCCTGATATAGGAAAGTGCGTTAGGGGGGACTTATAGAGCAAGGATAGAGCCCATGGAATCAACATAGAGTAGATTATCGCAGGAACAGATGGGGCAAAAAAAGTATCGAGGGGGAGGGGGGACAATGAGAACAATAATTATAATGTATTATTATGTTATTATTTATATAGCGCCATCAAATTCCGCAGCGCTTTACAGTGGGTGGACGAACTGACATGTAGTTGTATCTAGACAATATATGGAGGTATCTCAAGAAAACCAGATGCGGCAAACCAAAAGACACAAAGGGGAAGGTTGGAAAATAAAACCAACAAGTAATCTATCCATTATGCCATCTAAGAAAGTTGCCAAAGTGATGAGTGGTTAGCTGACACTATAGAAGTGATATTGTGTAGGCAGTTTTATTCATTTACAAATCATGGATTTTTTGGTATGGTTTTTTTTTTTCTTTCTATACATCAGCAACCAAAAAGTAACAGATTCATGCAAAAAATGTGTCAGCTTATGAGAATCTATTAAATATAATTATTTAGAACATAGAACGCATAGCTAGGATGGCTTACAAAAAACATTCTGCACACTTTGTTATAGTAACCGACAATAGTAGCAGTTGCACAAATACAGGATAGTGACTGAAAAAATGTGCACGTTTGCTCGCTTTGAGTGACAGCGCTAAAATAAGCGAGATTTAATTTTTCATCAAGTGAATCTTTTTCATCTGGCCCTTCTGGTCCCTGGACTCCATTGATTTACACTCCCTTCACCAATAGCAAGACCTGCTACTGCCAAAAAGATTGATGTTCCCTCCACTCACACACTTTTAGCAGAACGGAAACTTAATACATTACAGTGGTTACATTGATACAATAATGGATCGATAGACTCTAGCATAGGTCTATATACCATCTCTAATTCTCTGGTGTGTACCTGCTGACATGCTATTATTTACTCAACAATTAACACGTTGGTAGATGATATTGTATATTTTTATTGGCAGCTGCTAGCGCCAGATTTGAAGGGTAATAATAGCAATTAATATCAATTTGTCTGAGGATTCTCTGCTATTGTGTTGATTTTAGATGTTCTTTTTGGACGATAGAAGGGTTGTCATCACCGCGGAAGATAGTAATATAGTTTTTTTCACATAAACAGTTTCATTTTGTTATTATTAATTCAATAAGAAAAAAACACAACACACGTACGCACATTAACCCCTTAAGACCGCAGGACGTACTATGCCGTCCTTATTTTGGTGGCTCTAAAAGCCGCAGGACGGCATAGTACGTCCTGCGATCTTATGTACTTACCCGGTCGCCGGCGATCCCACGCCGGCGATCGCGGTATGGGGGACTTACCCGGGAGCCCAGGGAGTCCCCCTGCGTCCTCTTCAGCCGCCCAGGGCCATGTGATCGCGAGGTCCTTGCGAGGACCCCGCGATCACATGGACGGCATAGCCGTCCAAGGCATTGCCAGCAGGGGGAGTGCCTGTAATGACAGGTACTCCCCCTGCTGTCTGAAATACAAATAAAAAATGTTAAAACAGTGTAAAAATAAATTATATATACTTAGATCATATATATATTTATTATATATATGATCTAAGTATATATATATACACACATATACACACATACACATAAATATGCATACACTGTCTACGTGTATTTTAATATTAATATATACATAATTATATATATATATTAATATCAAAATACACGTACAATGATATTGATTAAATATATATATAATTTTCATTATATATATATTTATATATAATAAAAAATAAATAAATATATAAATACGTTAAAAAAATAAATAAAAAAATAATAAAAAAATAATGAAAAAAAAATAGATAAAAAATATATAAACATGCGTAATTTCGTTCTAACTGTATTTTAAAATTAATATATATATATTGATATCAAAATACATGTAGAACGAAATAATATATATATCTATATACATAAGTATATACGTATATATCACTATGTATATACCTATATATAAATAAAAATAATTAAAAAAAATTATATACATATATATACACACATATATATATATACACACATATATATATAATAATTCTACGCATATATTTATGTAATAATTTTACATAATTAGGTCATTTTATTAATTACAATTTGCAGGACCTGCCTGCCAACCCAGGCCAAAAGTTCAGGGAATTACATTGTCTAGCACTATATTTAACTCTGTAACTTTCCAAGACACCATGAAACCTGTACATGGGGGGTACTGTTTTACTCGGAAGACTTCGCTGAACACAAATATTAGTGTTTCAAAACAGTAAAATATATTACAACGACGATATCGTCAGTGACAGTGACATTTTTTGCATTTTTCACACACAAATGGCACTTACACCGACGATATAATTGTTGTGATACGTTTTACTGTTTTGAAACACTAATATTTGTGTTCAGCGAAGTCTCCTGAGTATAACAGTACCCCTCATGTACAGGTTTTATGGTGTTTTCAAAAGTTACAGAGTCAAATATAAGGTTTGCGTTTCAGTTTTTTCACATTAAAATTCGCCAGGTTGCCTTTGAGACCGTATGGTAGCCCAGGAATGAAAATTATCCCCATGATGGCATACCATTTGCAATAGTAGACAACCCAGGGTATTGCAAATAGGGTATGTTCAGTTTTTTTAGTAGCCACTTAGTCACAAACACTGGCCAAAATTTGCGTTCAAATTAGTTTTTTGCATTTTCAAATATTAACACTAACTTTGGCCAGTG
The DNA here is from genome assembly GCF_036172605.1 of Pelobates fuscus. NCBI lineage: Eukaryota > Metazoa > Chordata > Amphibia > Anura > Pelobatidae > Pelobates > Pelobates fuscus. Next base: position 147,884,335 of record NC_086324.1, read on the forward strand.
TTTGTGACCAAGTGGCTACTAAAAAAGACTGGACATACTCAATTTGCAATACCTTAGGTTGTCTACTTTTGCAAATGGTATGCCATCATGGGGGTAATTCTTATTTCTGGGCTACCATATGGCCTCAAAGGCAACGTAACCAATCTGGCGAATTTCAATGTAAAAAAACTGAAATATGTAACACGCTATATTTGACCCTGTAACTTCCCAAAACACCATAAAACCTGTACATAGGGGGTACTGTTTTACACGCGAGACATCGCTGAATACAAATATGTGTATTGTATTGCAGTAAAAGCAAACAGTATTATGACATTCACAGTTAGAATGTCACGTAGAACTAAAAAAATGTAAAAAATTCTTATTTTCTCCCATTTTTTAAATATTTTTTTCATATTAAATTATGTTCCATACCTAAATATTTGATGTTAAACGAAAGCCCCGTTTCCCCTGAATAAAATGATATATAATAATGGGGGGTGCATTTAATATGAAAGAGGTGAATTATGGTTGGACAGACATATAGCGCAAATGCCAGGTTTTGTTTACGTTTTTTTGGATCACAACTTGTACATTTGGCTGCGGTCTTAAGGGGTTAAAGGGCACATTCAGTTAGAATCAAAGAACCATTGTTCTCTCCCCCCTAGACATCAGAACAGGGGACTACCGGTATCTCACTCTCACCAGCAGTAACTGTACATTTCCTCATGCTTTTATTTCCTTTCCATCTGTTTTGTCTCCATGTTGTGTTTTTTTCTGTATAGTTTCTACCTACGAGCATAGAAGCAGGGGTTACGCTGTTTATAAGACAGACGGATAGATGAAAACAATACAGGTTGGCTGAACCATTTTTCCAAAAAATTGAATTTAGTTTGTGACCTCCAAGTTGACAGTTCAGAACCTCCCAATATTGTCCATGAAAAATATTCAGGAAAATGATTCGGACAAATTAAGAACGGCTTGGAAATGCACCAGTGTACTGCAAAATATAATAAGTAAATAAAAGTACATTTAATTTATCTCACAGATTAACCCCTTAAGGACACATGACATGTGTGACATGTCATGATTCCCTTTTATTCCAGAAGTTTGGTCCTTAAGGGGTTAAATGAACAGAGGAATAAGAGGAGTAGTAATATACATATATATATATATATATTATTTTGCCTAGGTGAGGTGTTTTTAAATAAAACCATTACATTCTCTTGACTGTATAATTGCTGTTTAGTGAATGACCAAATGTGCTGGATCTTGTGAAGCACTGACGCAGGAAGCGCCTCTAGTGGCCGTCTGAGTGACTGCCACTGGAGATGTCAGTGCTGCGGAATTTGTTGGCGCTTTATAAATAGTAAAATAATAATCTCCATAAGCACCAATGTAAACACTGCCTTTTCTCTGAAAAGGCATTGTTTGCATGAAAATGACTGCAGGAACAGGTTATAGACACCAGCAGAACTACATTAAGCTGTAGTTGTTCTGGTGACTATAGTGCCGCTTTAAGTGGTATCACACCACACTGAGGATGCTAAAGAAGACGTGTAGTCCTTTCAGTCTTCTGTGATACTCTCACCCAGTTAATGGTGTTCAGAAAGAGACAAAATTATTATTACATTATTGTACTAAATTGTTGTATAAATACACCCACATATAGAGTAATTTTGTGTGTGCACATGTGGAATGTGTGTATATCTCTAAGTGCATGTATGTATGTATATATGCTCACCTCTCTACTCAATGTCACAGTCAACCCATGAAGTCAGTCGTCACACGTAAACAGTCATGAATCATAGCTTTGGCATAAGCACAACGCACAGCAGGGCTGTCCGCATCCAGCAAAAAAAGGAAAAATCCAAATCCCCTGCCTCTGGCTCTGGCCCTGCCTCTGGCCCTGCCTCTGGCTCTGGCCCTGCCTCTGGCTCTGCCTCTGGCCCTGGCTCTGGCCCTGCCTCTGGCCCTGGCCCTGGCTCTGGCCCTGCCTCTGGCTCTGGCCGTGCCTCTGGCCCTGGCCCTGCCTCTGGCTCTGACCCTGCCTCTGGCTCTGGCCCTGCCTCTGGCATTGGCTCTGGCCCTTGCCCTGGCCCTGCCTCTGGCTCTGGCCCTGCCTCTGGCTCTGCCTCTGGCCATGGCCCTGCCTCTGGCTGGGGACTCATATTTTTCAATTTACCTTTCTATCTGCAGCCTGCAGGCAGTGGAGTCGGCCAGCCTTTCCTGATGATGTCAGGATCGCTGGAGAGTCTGGGAAAAGAGCAGAGGAAGTCACGCCTCCTCCTCCTGACATCATCAGGAGAGGCCGGCCAAATCCACTGACTGCTGGCTGCTGCTCCTGGCTCCTGCCTCCTGCCCATCCCTCCCTGGCCTAAGGTAAGATTCAATAAAATTAAGGTTTTTTTTATCCCCCTCCTCAGCCCCTGTCCCTTTTCTCTACCCGGTCCCCTTCCTCAGCCCCTGTCCCCTTCCTCAGCCCCTGTCCCTTTTCTCTACCTTGTCCCCTTCCTCAGCCCCTGTCTCCTTCCTCAGCCCCTGTCCCTTTCTCTACCCTGTCCCCTTCCTCAGCCCCTGTCTCTAATACACTACATTTGGGCTTTATTATAAAGCACAGTGGTGATATTGCTATGGTGCAAGGTTTGAATACAGTGGGGTGGAGGATTAATATAGCATGGCTTGGGTTAATACAGCAGGTGTTGAGTTTATAAATATAGGTTTGTGTAATACTATAAATTTCATAATATGTAATGTATAGAATACGTATGATTTAGCGTTGAACTTAGGGCATGATATATGACTGGTTTTAGGTGGAGCCAATATATAATAATCTAGCCCCTCCTACATCTCTTCACTGATTAATAGGTATGCTCCTTCTCGGTCTCTCCACTCTGCCCGCACCCGTACGGACAACTCACGCTTACAGGACTTCTCGCGGGCGGCTCCCTTCCTATGGAATAGCCTGCCTAGCGCCATCAGACTCTCCCGAGCTAGTCTTCAATCGTTTAAGAAGTGCCTTAAAACCCATCTCTTTAGGAAAGCTTATGGCTTCCTAGAGTAACCTCTACCTCACATACCTGTCTCTTTCTCCCCCCTAAAGGGCAGCACTCTACTCTCTCCTCCAGCTCTGCTTCACTCCCACCTTATTTGATTGCTATTTCCTGTCCTATTGTGTTTTACACCCCACCTCCTATAGACTGTAAGCTTGTTTGAGCAGGATCCTCTTTAACCTATCGTTCCTGTAAGTTTTCTTGTAATTGTCCTATTTATAGTTAAATCCCCCCTCTCATTATATTGTAAAGCGCTACGGAATCTGTTGGCGCTATATAAATGGCAATAATAAATAAATATATGCAGGAAGGGCTGTAAAATGTACTTTTGGATTACAGCCTCTTGTCTTTATGCCTCGTAGCAATTCCCCATATTTAAAGAGACTATAGGCATCAAAACAACTTTAGTTTAATGATGTATCGGTGTATAGATCATGCCCCTGCTGTCTCACTGCTCAATTCTCTGCCATTTAGGAGATAAATCACTATTGTTCGGTCCATGCAGCCCACGCCACACCTACCCTGACTGTGACTGACACAGCCTTCATGAAAAAATTGTTTCATTTTTCAATCAGATGTTAACTTGCTTTAGATGTTTTTATGTACTGCTCTGAAATTTTTACTTTATTGACACACAGGAGTATCCTGCAGGGTCTGGGAGGTTATTAACAAAGCAAGAGGTAGGAAATTCTAAATTAAACAGACTGGGCAATAAATTAAGTTTAAGCATTACTGTACGTGTCTTTTTAAATGATGTGTTTTGGAAGGCAGTGCAAGCCACATGCAGGGAGGTATGACTAGGGCTATATAAACAAAGCAATTTATCTCCTAAATGGCAGAGAATTGAGCAGTGAGACTGCGGGTGCATGATGCATACAACAAAACTGCTTCATTAAGCAGTTTCAACAGTTGGGTGCCTAAAGTGTCCCTTTAAAGGGACACTATAGTCACCCAGACCACTTAAGCTCAATGAAGTGGTCTGGGCGCCAGGTCCCTCAGATTTTAACCCTTCAGATGTAAACATGTTTACATAGTAGGGTTAATCCAACCTCTAGTGGCTGTCTTCCTGACAGCCGATAGAGGCGCATCTGCAACGCTGGATGCGAAATTCGCATCCAGCGTGCAGAACGTCCAAAGGAAAGCATTGAGAAATGCTTTCCTATGGACTGTTTGAATGCGCCTGTGGCACTCTCCGTGCATGCGCATTCCGCTCCACTTGGGAGCTGACGTCGGCGGGGGAGGAGAGGTCACCAGCGCCAAGGGAGCCCGGTGCTGGATTAAGGTAAGCTGCTGAAGGGGTTTTAACCCCTTCTGCGCCAAGGGAGGGGGACCCGGAGTGTGGGGGCACCCTTAGGGCACTATAGGGTCAGGAAAACAGGTTTGTTTTCCTGACACTATAGTGATCCTTTCACATAATTTCAGGTTCCCACAACTTTACCCAGAACTTGGGGAACCAGTTACAGAAATTGTTCTGTTGGATACGGCTAACCCAGACCTCAACATCAGGTAGGGATGTTAACAACAAACAACATTTTACCTGGTCGGGAATGCGATAGCAAGTTTAGCAAATAACCCTGAATATTTTTACATACTTCGCCCCTTCTTAATAAATGTTGTTTTGTGCCTTGAGGACAAAAGCATTTTTTTTTATTTTTGCTATGTCTTTGTTTAGACACAAACATTACTATATTACTATATACTGTACTATTCACTCTTTTTAAATGCATAACTGTATAACTTCCTATTTATTTTGTAGATGGCTAGTATAGCCTAATAAAACTATATGAACATAGTAATATTTTTACTTTTTTCAGGATTCTTTCAATACCCCATATGCCTATGAATTTCAAATATTTCTTGCAGTTACAGGCCACATACTAAATGAAGTTTATTTAAAGGAACACTATAGTCACCTAAATTACTTTAGCTAAATAAAGCACTTTTAGTGTATAGATCATTCCCCTGCAATTTCACTGCTCAATTCACTGTCATTTAGGAGTTAAATCACTTTGTTTCTGTTTATGCAGCCCTAGCCACACCTCCCCTGGCTATGATTGAAAGAGCCTGCATGAAAAAAAAACCTGGTTTCACTTTCAAACAGATGTAATTTACCTTAAATAATTGTATCTCAATCTCTAAATTGAACTTTAATCACATACAGGAGGCTCTTGCAGGGTCTAGCAAGCTATTAACATAGCAGGGGATAAGAAAATCTTAATTAAACAGAACTTGCAATAAAGAAAGCCTAAATAGGGCTCTCTTTACAGGAAGTGTTTATGGAAGGCTGTGCAAGTCACATGCAGGGAGGTGTGACTAGGGTTCATAAACAAAGGGATTTAACTCCTAAATGGCAGAGGATTGAGCAGTGAGGCTGCAGGGGCATGTTCTATACACCAAAACTGCTTCATTAAGCTAAAGTTGTTCAGGTGACTATAGTGTCCCTTTAATTTTCAAAGCTGAAAGTTGAATGTTTTCACATTTTGATAAGTTGGAAGTATGTATCTAAATCTAATAGAGGAAACTAAACCGCAAATACTTGTAGAAAGACTCCAAACCAGTTAAATACTCATCTCTGCCAAAATTTCAGACAGACTTAACATTATTTTGTGTTGTAAAGTTTATTAAACTGATTTATTCTCGGAAGGACTCTAAAGAAACCCAAACTGCTTCATCACTGACAATTACTGTGATTGATAAACTGATCATATGTAGTAAAAAATTTGTTTTTTTTGTCTGTTTTTTCTAAACAAAGGGAGAAGTTGCGACATTAGTGGGATTGGGCAGTGGGTGTAGCTTAGTCTCTGCCTCACTTAAGATCACACTGAATTTGGGGGGAGACAGGAAGGTCCCTTGGTCAGTGATTGCTTAATGATAAGGTGGTTACATTTTTTAAGGGGGCAGTGTTTGCACTGACCCCCAAAACTACCTGTCACTCATATTTAAGACCCATATTTTACTGTATACCACAGTGATAAAGGTTTCTTTTAATTTTTTTAAGGAAGTGAATTACACATAACTCCATGCATACCTCCTATTTTGTGAATGAGGAGTACACCTGGAGTTGTGGCATTACACCGGGGGCCACAACTCCAGGTCGTGAGTGCAAATAGGCCTTGAGTGTTCCGTGTGTCACAGTTTGTGCATGCAGGGCCAGACTGGCTTGTCGGGAAAATGGGAGGTCACTCTTGCCAGCTGCAGTAAATACTGAGTGGGAGTAGCCTGTCCTTTGCTCCATCACAATTTTGGAGAGAGTGTGAAAGGTTGCCAGGATTTGTAACATCATTTCCCGCCAGACGGATGTCAGGCAAGCCAAGAGGAGCACCAGAGAAAGAGCCAGCTAGGTAAAATGTAGTCTGCTTCCTCACTTTTACCAGGAAAGAGTTAATAGAGAGGTAATGTAATTCATTTATACATTATGATTAACAGAGGATGCTAGAGGGAAGCTCACCATTTCTTATAGAATGAGAACTACCATGATGTTTTGCCTGCCTTACAGGGACACTATAGTCACCAGAACAACTACAGCTTAATGTGGTTGTCCTGGGGTGCATAGTCAGCAGTGTTTACATTACAGCCTAGGGATAACTAAAGTGGCCACTCCTCAGATGACTACTGGAGTTGCTTCCTGGGGCAGTGCTGTGCAGTGTGCAGCACTGCCATTCAGTGTCTCCACCCTCTGCATTGAGACACTGAACTTTCCTCATAGAGATGCATTGATTCAATGCATCTCTATGAGGAGATGCTGATTGGCCAGAGCGACATTTGGCTCCGCCCCCAGCCTGCCTCCGTGCGTGAAGCTGGATGTCACGTCCAGCGTCAGTTAGGCTACCAAAAGTAGCCTAACCACTAGGAAGTGCCTCAAAAATTGCAATAATTACAATTGCCGGGGACAAGGGCCTGGGACACTACACCAAGACCACATCAATTAGCTAAAGTGCCTACAGTGTCCTTTCAATGTTAGGGGTGTAATGTTATGTAATGTTTCATGTTATGAAACATTTTAGTTATGAAACATTTGAGAAATTGTAGTTATGAAAAATTTTAGTTGACATTAATAATTTAATAATTTATGCAGCTAAAATTGAATCTATAACAAGAACAATGTATCGTATTTACACTGACTGATTTCTAAACTCATTTATTGTGGTTTAAAGACACATTACTGGGAGTATTATTTATTTGCAGCTCTGTTATACACTCAGACACACCATCAATATGGAGCTCCTTGAAAAGAGAGACATTATTATAAAAAAAAGAGTGACGGAGGGTTTTTGGGCCGAAGGACTGTCCCTACTAAATACAGACACTTGGGAGATATCCAGTGAGTGCATACATGGGTCATTCAGTATACATGTACTGAAAAAGATAAAAATGTTTCGAATGATTTCTAGTTATATGTAAATATATTCACATACACAAATACATGTACACAGTAAATATACATACCCAAGATTGTGTTATTGATAAATATTTATTATGGGAAAATGCTAAATTCTATCGCTACATTGTGATAGCAAAAATGCCAGAATATGTACAGATTTTAACACTCAGCTCTCACACACAATCACATCCAGCTAATCACACACACAAGCCAACTACACACAAACATATCACACTCAGCCAAGTTCTACACAGATGCTCATGTTTCAAGCCCTGCATAACCACACACATGCCACTCAGATGTACTGCTTAGGGGGAGCAAAGAGGGGTGACAAGGGGGCCATGTGGTTCCTAGTTACGCCTCTGGCCTGGAGCCCTTAAAGAATTAATTAATCCCATGGTCACTAGTTACATTAACCAAGGAGTAAATTCACTTTTGGGATGGCACTTAGTGGGAAGGGACAAGCTATTCACTGCACTCTAGACCTTCCTGTTAATGAGTGAGTCAGGAGGTTGCAGTCCAAACACACAAAGCATATCTGGTTGTATAAGCTTGTCAGTGGTTTCAAACATGAGATCTCTGTCTGAGAGCAAGAGCATGTCAGAAAATGCTGGTACATTACTAATTCTGAGGGCTCACTACTGCTATAGAAAGTTAAAGGGACACTATAGTCACCAGAACAGGGACAGCTTATTGTATTTGTTCTGATGAGTATAGTCATTACCTGAAGGCTTTTTTAATGTAAACACTACCGTTTCATAGAAAAGGCAGTGTTTACATTACAGCTTAGGAATACCTCCAGTGGCAATCACTAGAGGTGCTTCCTGGATCAGTGCTGTACAACTCTGATTGCGGCAGCACAGCGTTTTGCCCTGCATGTGCTAAGCCTCCCAACGCTTTCCTATGGGAAAGCATTGGCTTAGCTGAGATAATCAAGTTTGATCATCTCAGCCAGGGAGATGGACAGGGGTCGTGGCCAGCCGCGATGGACCCGTGCGGTGCTAAAAAAAAGGTGAGTGTTATATCGTTTTCACTAAGGAAAAGGGGGGATGGGGCTAAATGGCAATCTAAGAGCTTTAGTGTCAGGAATACATGTTTGTATTCCTGACACTATAGAATTCCTTTAAAGGGACACTATAGTCGCTGGGTGCAGTGCAGTGGTCCTGTACTTTTAACCTTGCAACGTAAAACATTGCAGTTTTGTAGAAACTGAAATATTTGCATTGCAGGATTAAATCCACATCTTCTGCTGCACTTATAGAATAAAACTCTGTCACGTGATGCGGAAGCCCTTAGAAAATCACTGAATACAACGATTTCCTATGTGGAAGCTTGAATGCGTGTGCATCACTTGCCATGAATGTGCATTAGGTCCCAAACACTCCCCTATGAGGAGCATTGCATTGGATCATTGCAGAGGTAGCCATGCCCCCTTGCTGATGTCATGGGAGGCGGAGAGGTGAGAATCATCGAAGGAGCCATGTCATTAATATAGCATGGGGGGGGAGAGGACATCTTAATTACAACTAGGGACAGGGGGCACTATAGCAGTAGGAATATAGGTTTGTATTCCTAAACCTATCGTGTTCCTTTAAGCGAGAATGAGTCACTTCCTGCTACAAAAGATGTGGGATAAAGTGCCCAGAAGACACCAGGTAAGAGGTCAATCAGTTACTATTAAACTGAGGGGATTCCAAGGCACTCCTGGTACCATAACCACTACAGAGTGGTACTTGGTGTGCTCCTTTAAAATTACAAAGTAGCGTCCCTTAATCATACCCGACAATTACATTCGTTGAATATGATGCTGTATTAGAATGTAGTGTGATGATAGTAAGCACCATCATTTGCAAAAGCCCTGTACAAAATGAAAGAACTGTATAAGTAAACAGGCCGTGGTAACAAATTATAACTGGATAAAAAAGGTTTTGCTCAACAATACTTTCTTTCAGTCTCTTGGCTAATTACCTACTTAGTGTAATTTCTTAATACTAGAGTCTTGTGTTCAGTATGTAATGCAGGGTGTTTGTGCATTCATAAACATACTGCCCTTTGGCTATTGAGTCGGTTTAGCGTAGCGGACTAATAATTACCTACAATGTGTCTCCTTCCAAATTACCTTATTTAATTACCTATCCTCAACCTAATTTCAGACCTGCTAGAATGACATTAGTTTTGTGTAAAGTTCAATCACACAGAATGTTCAGTGTCTGAATAGTAACTGCCTGTATAAGGCATAGAAGGGAAAAGCCTTACAAATTCTTTTGTCGTAACTCTTCAAGCTTATTCACTAAACACCAAATTCATTCTGCTAAAATTGCTAATCTGTGACTGTAGGTGACTTGTAGAATTTTTTCTAAATATCTATTTTTGTCTAAATTTTGTAATTCCAATATTCGTTTGTTACAATTCAATATTTTGAAGAATCCCCTTTGATTCCCCCTAACAACCGATTTTTAAATGATTTTTTTTTTTTAGGTCAGCTGTTGGTTGTTTTAAACGTGATCATTTTGCTATAAATGTTACACGTAATTTGTCACCTCTTTTGCAAATATGTGAGCTGAAAAAAATGTGCATGTTTAAGCAAAAAAAGCTAATTTGGGAAAAAATATTCAAGTTCGGGTGATATTTTTTGTTTATTTTTTCCTAAATGTTTCAGATTGTTTCCCGAGTCACCACAACTCACTGTATAGTGAATATACCCCTTTCAACAGTATACAAATAAAGAAAAGATTCAGGCTAATGTTATCTTGATAAAGGATCTAGCGACTGCTGCCATCATTAAATCAATCTCTCTCATGAAACAGTCTGATTATCTCCCCAAGTAAATCACAAAAGTAAGAGGTGCTGAATTAGAGATACAGTAGTTGCAAACTGCTACTCCCACCAGTCTTGGGTCTACTGCATGGGGAATATATGACCTAACATTAAAAGAAACCCTAAGTAAAGTGCATAACATTAAAATGTAATTTTTAAATAGTAAAACATAAACAGGACAATTAAAGAGATACTCTAAGCACAAAAACAACATTAGCTTGATGAAGCAGTTTTGGTGTATAGATCATGCCCCGCAGTCTCACTGCTCAATTATCTGCCTTTTAGGAGTTAAATCACTTTTGTTTCTGTTTGTACTGCTTTAGTCACTCCTCCCCTGGCTGTGACTCAAACCGCCTACTTGAAAAAAGTGTTTCATTTTCAATCAGTACAATGTGTTTACTTTAGAAGTTTTTATTTCCTGCTCTGTTAATTCAACTTTAATCTCACACACACACAGGAGGCTGCTGCAGGCTCTAGAAGTCAATTAATAGAGAATGAGATACACACTTTGTAGCGGAGAGGTAGTATAATCCACAAGTCTCCGCTGGTAGACAGGAAAAGCAGGTAATAATCCACATAGGCAGGTACAGCATATGTAGCGGAGTAGAGGTATTATCCAAGGTATCTCCGCTGGTAGACAGGAAAGGAAATCCAAAACAGGCACAAGACAGGTAGCCTAGTTACAATCCCTTCCCTCCAAGAACTAGACGACACATAGCTTGGAGGTCAACTGAGGCTTTAATCACACACTTCCAGTATTTATGGGATTTCCCATGCAAGGGGTTTCCCTACAGACATTTCAGGGGTTATACAGTAGGGGACTTCATGGGAAACTGAACAATCTGGATATTTCTCCCAGCAACCCCTGCTGCACACGAGGGATACCACTAGAATATACAGTTAAGTGGATTATCCCTCGGTGCAGCAGAACATACAATTTACAATAAAATGCATAACTCTGATAATATTCGTCTGATTCAAACGAATGGGCATTCGGCAGATAGCTTGGGTCTGAGCGCACATTTCGTGAAAGTACCGTTCAGATCCCAGCATAAATAACCGAACGCCGCACGAAACCAACATTACATTCAAGTTACATTCAAACTACCGATTAACTGTAGGGAACCACTTTACCGAAGGACCGGGGCTCCCGAACGGCTTGGAAGTCCAGCGGTATTCGTGCCGCCGAGTAGCCGATTTTAGCTCCAGGCGCTCGACGACCAAATACCGCTGGGCTAACAAAGGATCCAAGATGGCCGACCGCCGCGTGGTCGGTAGCCGAACGACGGCCACCCTGAATCCTCTTAATTTACTGATTGCAACAATGATTGCAATCCTTAATGAGAGCCACACGACCTCCTGTGTGTGGTCTCCCTTCGGCAGTTTGTTCGTTTCACGAACAGAGATGAAATTCACTGTTCGTGGAACGATTACATGAATGCCGACGGGTTTTTATGCCGCCAGCATACGAACGCCATAGACCTGAAACACATATTACACATGCATACACTTGGTTCTTAAAGTGATACGTACATATTCCAGTAAATACAGTTTTAAAGTGGCTGCTGCTGCCACACACTTTTAAATTAAACACAATGTGCAAATAAAGGGAGTTTAAAAATTAGATCTCCTTTTAAAGAAGTATGTAGTAAGGCTGTATATGACTTAGCCATGGGAGGTGTGGCTAGAACTTAAGTGATTAACCTCCTAAATGGCAGAGATTGAGCAGTGAGCCCACAAGGGCATGATCTACAGACCAAAAGCACTTTATTCAGCTAAGGTTATTTTGGTGCTTAAAGTGTAAAAAGTGTAGGGACACTATACTCGCAAAAACAACTTTAACTAAATGAAACTGTTTTTGTGTATAGATCATGCCTCTGAAGTCTCACTGCTCAATTCTCTGACATTTACGAATTAAATCACTTTTGTTTCTGTTTATGCAGCCCTAGCCATACTTCCCCTGCTTGTTACTGACACAGCCTGTATGAAAATAGAATGGTTTCATTTTCAATCAGATGTAGCTTTCTTTTAAAAGGTTTTTATCTCCTGCTCTGTAAATTAAAATGTAATCAAATGCAGGAGGCTCCGGCACGGTCTAGCTAGCTATTAACAGAGCAGAAGGTATGGAATTCTAAATTACACAGAATTTGCAATAAAGGAAGTGTAAACATTAGATGACTCTTTACAGGAAGTGTTAAGGAATGCTGTGTAAGTCACATGCAGGGAGGTGTGATCAGGGCTGCATCAACAACGTGATTTAACTCCTAAATGGCAGAGAATTGAGCAATGAGACTGCAGGGACATGATCAAAACTGCTTACAATGAAAGGTTAAAAGATCTTAACATGTATAGCTTGGAGGAAATCTGAGACAGGGGGGGATGTGATAGAAACATTTAAATACAAAAAGGGAATCAAAACAGTAAAAGATGAGACTATATTTAAAAGAAGAAAAACTACCACAACAAGAGGACATAGTCTTAAATTAGAGGGGCACAGGCTTAAAAATAATATCAGGAAGTATTACCTTACTGAGAGGGTAGTGGATGAATGGAATAGTCTTCTAGCTAAAGTGGTAGAGGGTAACACAGTGAAGGAGTTTAAGCATGCGTGGGATAGGCATAAGGCTATCCTAGATATAAGATAAGGCCAGGGACTAATGAAAGTATTTATAAAATTGGGCAGATTAGATGGGCCGAATGGTTCTTATATGCCGTCACATTCTATGTTTCTATGTTTCACTAAGCTAAAGTTGTTCTGGCGACTATAGTGTCCCTTTAAGTAGATTTTGACAACTCTGGTTACACATATAGGGTTCTGCAAAGTGGTCATTGAATTGTTAAGTGAATTTCAAATATAAGGGCAAAATAACCAAATTCTCTAAGTCAGCTATGCTCCTTTTAGGTTCAGCTACTTTGTCCTCAAATTTGAAATTCACTTTGAATTCTCACTTTGGATAATAATCTTAGTATAAAGCATGATTGTCATACTCAGGGTCGGAAGACTAGCGGGTTAAGTGAGGAAAAAGGCGCAGACTGTAATATGCCTAAGACTAATTTCACAACTGACGTGTTTGTTCGTTTTTGGATACTATGGGACAATGGGTTTTCAATTAACAGATTTGCGTGACTCCTTTAAAGGGACAACTTCAGGATTCTAGACAATCTCCACACAAATTCTCTAGAATAGATAAAGCACTTTAGACTTGTAAAGGTCTATAGCTCTCGCAAGCTGTTTTTACATATATTCCCCCAAAATCATGCAGCAAACATACATGCATGTTTTCTTTAGGGGCATATATCCTAAATTGTTAATATATATATATATTAACAATTTAGGATATATATATATATATATATATATATACATATATATATATTATTTTTTTTTTTTTCTAGAATTTATGGTTATTTGAGCAGGTCCTTCTTCCTGACTTTTATCTGTCAACATTATTTTTTTCTACCAATTGCTTGTTATTCTAGATCCACATTGTATAACTGTAAAGTACTGCAGTAGATGTTGTGACTAAATAAATGCTAAAACTAATCATAATATAACAATGTTTGATGCATTATAGAGAGAGACTGGAGATACATAGAACTTATAATCTAAGCGATTTTAGACAAAATAGGCATATGCTTAATTTCTTTTTCGAAACCAACAAATAACAATATATGTCTTGTTATATTAAGGAACTTTAAAGACATGTCCTCTGTTGGCATTTGTAGTGAATGGCTTTTCACTAAAGTGTTTAATATAGAATATCTCCCTGTATTTTGTGGAATAAAACTAAATTTGAAGATTAGACTTAGAGTTTAGTTTCAGGCCGGACTGCAATTTGGTCAAATTTGGGTCATTTGGGTGATCGGTCAAATTCCCGAACTCCGGGTTAAAAATGTACCATGAACCAACCAAAACACACAACGTCATCCATGCTCATTTTAAATCTGTGATTCGAAGTTCCCAAAAAAAGATGATTGCTGGCTTTGGGACAGTCAATACATGTTGATTTTATTCACAGATCAAGTGAGAAGTGACTAATAGAGGGAGGGTAAGGAGGATCAGTAAAAACAATCTATATTTATATATTGGAATCAAGAAAGAGGTTCAGCGCTGATAAGAAACAGGGAATATGACAAAAAGGCAGCACACCTTGAAAAGGGGGAAATCCCCTCTGAACCCCTTGAAATACAATGGAGAGAAAAGAAGGAATAAGGGTGCACCCTTATTCCTTCTTTTCTCTCCATTATATTTATATATTACATATTTAGAGATTCTTTTTTTTACTGATTCTCCTGGTTTTCCCCTCTGTTTGTTAACTTTTTCTTGTTGATCTGTGAACCAAATGGCGTAAAAATGCTCCTATCAGTGTACTGCTAAATATATGTACAAAATTATATTGTGTGTATATTTTGCAGCACACTGATTGGCTCATTTCACACCCTTTTTTGTTCTTCTCATTCGGTTTCCAAATCAGAATCTCCAATCTGAATTTTTTTTTTCAATAACAACCAACATTCAGGTGTCCATAACATTTTTTATTTTTGGAATAAATGTTTGGCTGAGCTGAATTTTCTCGCCACTAACAAGCCTATTTAAAAATAAAATAAAAATATAAATAAATAGAATTCAATACAGAATTATCCGAAAATAAATACTAAATTTGTACGAGTAAATTCATAGAAATCCCTGCTACAAATGTATGTAGAATAGGTTGTTTCTATATTAGTATCTCAATTGTTATTTAATGAGAAATTAACCAGATTAATTCTCACTTGAAAATCTACGAGGACAACAGAGTCGTGTAAACTGGCTCTCTATATGAAATACTAACTAAAAGACAAAAAAAAAAAAAGCATTTTGTTCAAAGTGGGATTAACCAGCAAACATGCACTCAATAAAAGAACAGATCACATTTCACCTCATTGTCTGGGGAGCCCCCTGTGTGGATGGGTTAATGGTGCAGAAGTGATTGGGAATGGGAGCAGAAATGGCCATTGAAAGAAAAAAAAGTGTCAATAAAGAACTGTTGGACAAAAGACTAAATACACAAACCGAAGAAAGGAGACAGATGGAGTTGAATAGGGAGGAACGAAAATTGGAGGAAAACAATTTAGAATCGATAGAGTGGGAAGCTTCATAATTCATCACTAAATCAAAGCACTCGAGGTTTTTTTTTTATTTTATTTTTATTTATTTTTGTTTTACTGAAGTGAACACCACAAACAATGAGCACGTTCTGAGCACCAACATGTAAAGAAGCGTTGTATATTTGAAGGTCTAACTGCAAATTTGAAATGATAAGAAACTTGCACAGAGTAATAATAATTATCTGTGTAAGACTGTATATTAAATGTGTTTAATAAATATTTAATGTGTGTATATTAAAAAATAAATAATAAGAAAATAAAAAAATAAAAAAAATTAAACTAGTTTATATATATATTTTTTTTTATTGAAATGGCATCTATACATTATTTTCATTTTTTAATTATGAAAGAGAAGGCAGGACAAATCAAATGCTTATTCCCAAGAATCACTTATTGACACACAATAAGAAATCGCTAATAAGAACAATATACATTTCATATAAATCAATATTGCAGAGTTCCTAATTGTATTTGTTTAATTAACATTTATTATGTCACCACAGATAATGCAAAAAATAAACAGTCATCATTTAGAGGATCTATCTTTCAGTATAATGTTACATTCCTGTCAACAGAGATGCTTACTGCAGAATTGTAATAATTATTTTGCATTCTAATTATAATATTTCAATACTAATTTAATTTTGTTCTTTTCTGGGTTGTTTTTATTTTTATTTTTTTCTCATTTTACCTTTCAGTGTCTGTGATTTTGACTTTTGGCCTCTAGACGGTGCTATTTCCTCTCTTTAAATTCCTAAACAAAATAATCTCGTTCTATTTTAATTAACGTGTAAATTGAGTAGATTAAATGACTCTAAATAATTATTCACAGATCCTATGAACAGGACAACATATTTAATTAAGCAGCAATATAGATTTTGAAAACTGTTAATTTGTTTTATTAAAAAATCCTTATACTTTTTTTTCCACAATTTTAAACAAAACATTTAATTTTTAATTTATCTTTTATATTGCATATACTTCGGTTAGCAAAGCTTTTACATAGACTAAATAGCTAGCTGAATATTTGAGTGTCTATATATCTAACTAACTCTCTCTCTCTCTCTCTCTATATATATATATACATATATATATATATATATATATATACATATATAGTTAGATATATAAATATATATATTTATTTTTTAATATTATTATTATTATTATTGCCACTTATATAGCGCCAACAGATTCCGTAGCGCTTTACAATATTATGAGAGGGGATAATTCTTTAAGGTATTTTCCATTAAGATTAAACTTATTGTATGGGTGCTGGAAAAAAAAAAAATTAGTCAGAGAAAATGGAAAGGTAAGTGAAAATAAAATCCAATTTCATTATATCAATCAAATTTAATTGGCAATTTGTATAAGCAATGGCCAAGCTAGCTGTAGGTAAAACTATTAGAGGGAACTGGGGTTTGCAACAGAAAATTTTTGCTTAGTTAATTAGTGTCTGAACTGCAGAGGAGAAAAAAAAAAAAGATTCTTAGATTTACTCTCTACAAAGGGAGAGCAGCATAGACAATTCATTAAGCAGGCGGCTTGTAAATTAGAGCTAAGTTAACCTGATTTTCCTTAATTAAAACATCTTTTCTCGTTTACGATGTGGATATAAGTAGATCTCTGGAGGTTTGAATTTTCTACTACAACAGATGGTCAACCTAGGAGTAGATAATAGTTAACGCTTTCTCCCTAGCAGATCAGAACGTGAACCACCGATCCAATTGAGGATTAACATTAGTGATAAGTAAGGCCAGTTAACCCTTTAAGGTCCAAGATGGAAAAGGGGTATTTAAAAAAAAAAGCCACAACTGTTAAAAAATTTTTTTTACAAATATTCATGCGCCTCAAACACAATTATACAAGAATAGCTAATGGCCCTGCATAATATGTTTGTTTCCAAGTTGGCTTGAAGGATCTAGAGAGACCAGTTTGGCATTCTACAAAAGGGCATCCCAATCAAAACAATTTTTTAATGAAATATGAGTTGCAATAAAGCTTTTTTTGTGTGTGTGTTTTTTTTTTTTTGTTGTTTTTTAGATTTTCATTAAAGCCTTCCATTTTGACACACTTTTACGGGTTTAATAGGGTTAACACACATAGGAATTTATCAAAGGTAAACTTGAATTTAGCCCATTAAGGACACATGACGTGTGTCACATGTCATGATTCCTTTTTATTCCAGAAGTTTGGTCCTTAAGGGGTTAAACCATTTTGTCTTAGAGATATTTGTTAAATAACCAAATGTATTTCTACTACTGGGGAGGAAGCTGAGCTCTTAATTCTGAGAGATTAAATATAAATAGGGCTTTATTTACTAAACAGCCTAATATGCAAGTTTTTAAGTGAGATAGCAAAACTGGAAAAAATGCAATGCTAAGAATAGTTGCTTATACGGTTGCCCCAATGCACTGTTTAGTTATTGAATCCCTATGCTTTTCAAGTGGGTTGTTTTTGCCTATGAGGTATGGTGTCTGTCAACTTGCAACAAATCACTATTTAGTGCATAGGCCGCTTAGTTAATGAAAGGTATATTCACTGCACTGTAACTTGTAGTGAATTGACAACAAAGTTGAACAAAATATTAGGCCAATATAGATAAAAAAAATTATATATTTATGGCTATATTTGATCAGCTGACTGTTAATTGTTTACAAACCACTGTATATTGAATAGATTCCCATTGACTGCTCAATAGTGTAAAGTAGTTAATCCAATGTTAACCTAGTTTATGAACTATTAACTATTAACCAAGTCATTCAAAGCACAAAGAGTAACCTAGACTGGGGTAACCATACTTGACAAAACAAAGCGTCTAGAAGCCTATTTCCTGTAGAAAATCATTATATCATTTATACGTTTCAAACACAAACTGTAGACAAATTTCTATGTGGTTTCCAATGGAATGAAAGTGATTTTAAATTAATTATATGCAGATAAATTTTGGAACTAGTAAATAGAATTGTTTAAAACTTGTAATCATCAAAATATTATTTATTTATCTTATTTACAATAAGCTTAAATGTAATTTGAGAAAGGCCTGTCCTGTAGCAAAACTATATCCTAATTGATCCATTCCCTGGTAATTAATACAATCCAAAGGTTAACGTATGAGTGAGTCCTAGTTAGGGTTATTTAGCATTAGTTTTGCTCAGATTAGATAGTGGCACCGAAAGGAAGTGGCCACGTCTGGGCAAAACACAATCACCTATTGGACTATAAGAAAAAAAAAAAAATTTTCTATTCTGTATAGAAAAAACAATGAACACAATTACAACCACCTGGAAAACTTTAGCAATCTGTTGGTGGAGGAGCAGTTCTGGAGCAAAGTTCTAAATGTAGAGCTGATAGTGTGTAAGTATATGCATTGATCCTAGTGAGTGGTTTGGACTTAACACTTTGCCCCGAAAATGCTCCGACCCTACATAGCTACATATGATTAGCTGTTTACCACTGTACTAATTCTCCTCTCTACAGAATGTGGAATGGCCAGCATTATCTGAAGCGATTCATGTGTTCCAATCTTCTATCAGTGTACACTTTCACTTAGAAAGTGGTGATGGTTTTCATTCATCTTTTGGTCATCATTTCACAATACACCTATCATTTCATATGGATAAATTTGTCATAATCTCTATGTGAGTTCCCAATGTTTATTTGAATTGCTCACGTTCTATATGTGTTAAAATAATGTAATTTTGTATTTTATTTTTTTTATTAAATCTATCCAAGTTTTATTTGTGGCTGGAGACGTAGATGTTTCGCCTGGCCTGCTGAGACTATTACTACAACATACTATGGAGGTATTAGGTCAGAAGTCTTCTTTGAATAATTTACTTTGTGTCCTACAAAGCCATTGCAAATCACATTCTGGAATTAATACTGACATGTGACAAGATAGCTACATGCTGTTACATCTCTGGAACAGCAGCCTCTCTTGGGAGGTTGGGAGAAAAATATATATAATTTGGCATGTATTACCCCTGCCCAAGTAAAACGGCAATATAAATTTACTTTTTCTAAACTATTTAAATTTGTATTGCAGTGTTTCATCTCTGTTGGGGGTGTAAATTACTGTTGCACAAGCTCTTAAGAGCAGTATCGGAAGGGGGAAATGAAGTGTGCAACAGAAAATGGATTCCCCTGGCTTCTAAGTTTTTGAACATGATGTCAGGCCACGGTAATGGCTTACAGTAACCCAGATTATTATTATTATTATTGTTGCCATTTATATAGCGCCAACAGATTCTGTAGCGCTTTACAATATTATGAGAGGGGGATTTAAGTATAAATAGGACAATCACAAAAAACTTACGGGAACAATAGGTTGAAGAGGACCCTGCTCAATCGAGCTTACATTTTATAGGAGGTGGGGTGTAAAAGTCCTGCAAGCGTGAGTTGGCCGTACGGGTGCGGACAACGGACAGGAGGTGGTCACGGGCAGAGCGGAGAGACCGAGAAGGGACATACCTATGGATCTGTGAGGAGAAATAAGAGGGTATAGAGTTGTTCAGTGCTTTATAGGTGTGAATTAGTACCTTGAATTGACTCCTATAGCATACAGGAAGCCAATGTAAGGACTGGCAGAGGGGTGAGGTGTGAGAGAAACGACTAGAGAGGAAAATCAGTCTGGCAGCAGCGTTCATTATGGACTGTAGCGGTGCAGTACGGCTTTTGGGAAGACCAATCAGGAGAGGGTTACAATAATCCATGCGGGAAATTACTAGAGCATGGACAAGCTCCTTGGTATCATCTTGTGTAAGAAAGGGGCGGATGCAGGCTATGTTTTTAAGATGGAATTTACAGGATTTGGCAACATGCTGGATGTGAGGCTCAAAGGTGAGGCCAGAATCAAGTATGACGCCAAGACAGCACGCATGCAAGGATGGACTGATGTGGGTACCAGATATAATCAACTAGTGCAAGAGGCATCAGGCTAAAAGATCAGTTAATTCAGAGAAGACCCCATGGGGAGCTAGGTGGGTTAGCAGATTGGGCCTTCATTCATTCTTCACATAGGGATGGTAAATGGGGCCAAGAAAATTCATAGTTCCAGGGCGCCTGTCTAACTCCTGGGCCCTAGGTGCCACATAGGTTCGCCTAAAGAGTAATCCTGCTCTGAGTCTATTGGAAATAATTCAGAAGAGGGCATTAGCTCCAATCTGTTGCAATAGTACAACATACCAGGAGAAATGAATACATGATTCCATCAGCCTTGACGTTTTAGCTCTAAATGCTGACTTTTGTCATTGTTTCTTTGATGGATATTTATTACCCCAACTTGATAAATGGTACCCTGCTGAGCAATGAGAACCAGCGTCTCGATATATGTTGAATGGATTCGACCTTATTTCCAAATCCTGTTTATCCATAGAGGCCATACAGAAGGACATCCTTTCCACAACACAACAACCTCTTTGGAGATTAGAGGAACACTGAGGTCCATTGGAAGAGCAGATTTGATCTGTTATTCAGATTTTTACTGTCACTTCTCATCCAATAAATTTTACCTCCATGAATCATCAAGCTACTTCTGTGTGGACTCAGCAGCAAAACAAATATGCACAGATGGAAATATATTTTGACATTTAGTGGTATTTAATTATGGGTTCTACATAGCCAAATATCTACCTCAAGTGAACTACAGTGCAGCCATGGCTACCTGAAAACCCCAACCTTACACCAGAATCATAGATTGGCTTCCACATTGTACTTGACTCCTTTCAGTGCAGGAATGGAATGTGCCAAAGGTTCTTCTTGTCTTCGGTCTCTACCAGGGGATTACACGTTCTATTCAATCATTGATAAGACTGCATCTTTTATCTTTTAATAAGTATACATTATCTGAGATAGCATCCAAGTAGGCAAAATACTCTCTCACCGGTCTGATGTGTAACATAATATGGTTTCTGGCAACTAAGAGTAACACCTTGTCACCTGGGCCATCTGGGAAACACCTCTACAAATCAAATGCAGTTCAGCAACAATCCTTTACTGAAACTTTTAGGTATTTGGTGCTTCAGTCAGTTTTAAAGGGACACTATTGTCACCAGAACAACTACAGCTTATTGCATTTGTTCTGGTGAGTAGAATCATTACCTTCAGGCTTTTCACTGTAAACACTGTCTTTTCAGAGAACATGCAGTGTTTACATTACAGCCTAGTGACAACTTCACTGGCCACTCCTCAGATAGCTGTTACAGATCCTTCCTGGGTCATGGCTGCCTAAAATGCATCCAAACATTCAGTATCTCCTCCCTCTGCATGCAGATACTGAACTTTCCCCAAAGAGATTCATTGATTCAATTCATCTCTATGAGGAGATGCTGATTGGCCAGGGCTGTATTTGAATTGTGCTGGCTTTGCCCCTGATCTGCCTCTTTATCAGTCTCAGCCAATCCTATGGGAAAGCATTGTGATTGGATCAGGCTAAAACTTCTGCTGATGTCAGCAGGCAGTGGGCAGGTCTAAAGGAAACAGGGACAAAGCCAGCAGCTTCAGACTTAAATACATGTAAGATTTTTCTATATTCAGGGAGGCATGAGGGGACCAGGGTGGCTAGATGGTGGCTTTAACCCTATAGGGTCAGGAATACATGTTTGTGTTCCTGACCGTATAGTGTTCCTTTAAGTGTAATAACCCTCAAATAACTCATCCCTGTTTGTTATAAATAAATGTAAAACCTTGGTGTTTTGCTCCTTCTTATTTTTAATCTTTTATTTTTAGAAAAAGGAGGTACTTCACCAAACTACATCCACCAAATGTTTTGCCAAGCGCATGCATTTTAATAAATATGGTATATATACACACACATAACCCACTGCTACCACAGATCTGTAAGGATTTAAACACATACTTATCTCATGTTGGTCATCGATTATGTGGCCAATTTTTCACCAGTTATTGAGAATGTGTTCCTTACATCTAAGGTCAATTGCAGATACAGGAACTTTCACATAGATCTCTCTTCAGTTGTCTGGTTCTGGTGAAAACTGATTTAACATATAACGTAGATTCTAGCAAATGAAACACAGTTTTCAATCAGACACATTGATCAAACCAAGGAGACATGTATATTACTGCTAGTTGAGAGGCTTCTTGGAAGTAGGAGGATTGTGGAATAGAAGAGCCGGGGCCACCCTGAATATTCAAATAGCATTTGATACAATTTGGACTGTTAGGCCATAGTCTTCAAATACCATGGATTCCAGTTTTAACTTGGGTAACACACTATTATGGGAAAGTCTGGGGTCCCAGTTCCCTAGTTTGTGTGGATAATGTCCTCAGTGCCAAAAGAGGACAAGGATCAGTCACTCTGGACCAACATGTAAACAGGCATGTTTTGTCTGCAGTACATAACTGAAGAAGTTCAGCCAGGATGGAACCCTCACAGGACTAGTTTGCACTGTAATTAAATCTAGAATTAATCCAGAGACCTGGATATGGGCTCTGTTGGATGAGAACCATGGAACAGCCATTGGAAAAGACAGAGTCCAGCACTGTTTAACCATTACTGTACAAGAGTACAGGATGCAACAATCACCTGACTCTCGCCAGAAATGTATGAGTGTGTTCTCATGTATTTGTTCCCCTAATAAGGGAATAATATTCATGTTGCCATATCCTTTTTTTCTAGATTGTATATATTTCCTCTTACAACCCCATAGTACAGGCATAGGCAACCTTCGGCACTGCAGATGTTTTGGACTACAGCTCCCATGATGCTTTGCCAGCATTATGGGTATAAGAGCATTGTGGGGGAAGTAGTCCGAAACATCTGGAGTGCCAAAGGTTGCCTACACCTGCCATAGTACATAGAACAAATGCAGATAGATTCATTCAGAAGTACTTCACAACATTTAAACCCAATTTGCCAACCCAGACCCAATTCAAGTGATTACCATGACTTGTTCTGTACTTGCGGAAAATGTTACTTTATAAGATAAATATGTAACTCTGCCCTCAATCCTCTCCAAGAATCTGTTAAATGTTCTGTGTGTAGAGCATGCTGTACTTGACTCCAGTTTATTAAGATGTGTTGATGTAGTGTCATTTGCATCAGTAAGCAATATGGGGAGTAATTGAACCACTTTGAAGCTATTTACTTTTGCAACAGTTAAAATAAAATGGTTTTAGTAGAATTTGGAAGCCAGCTAACATATAGCCTTCTAATTGGAATGGGACAGATTAGGGAGCCTGCCAACAGAAAAAAAAATCTCATTGCTCTGAATAGGATTTGTAAATTGATAAATGCAAAGATGCAATGGTGTATAAGGACATTTGGGATTACTTATGACTGTATAAAGCAGTCATCCTGTTGCAAAGCAGGAACAATATAGCTGTGACATTATTGAATAGAGTAATGCACAATAACCATTTGTTTTAAATCAGGTGCTTTTTGTAGCAACTTTCTATGATATAAATGTATGCTTTGATTTTATTTTGATGTTATTTGCAGTAGACAGAATATACCAGCCATGTGCCTATCCCAGGCAGTATACATCAACAAAGTGCATCAGTTGATATGTACTATTTATTTATTTTTTTTGTGCAAAATTATTGTAAATTTAATAAATTCAAAATTACTTGATTTGCAAACTAAATGATTGTGCAAAAGAAATATATTATTTATTATTATTATAATTATTATTATTTTTTTAATGACTTAAATATAGGACAGAGCTAAGATTTAATAGAAAAGCCTCAATGAGTATTTGGGGTTTGTACCAATGGAGGCTTTAGCTAATTTTAAAATCTATGCATTTAGATTGCAGTGGCAAATTACCGCATTTGGGTCCCTTTAAAAATCCAATATAGGACATCGGGTCCCTTTAAAAATCCATTACAGGACATGGGATGGGTTTTTCTTTAAGGGATTTTCTAAATCCTTTAGCCAAACGTCTCCAGATTTGCAGGACTGAATAAGTGATTGTTCCCTAAATGAAACTGTCTCTAAAAAAAAAAAAAAAAGATGTATTGAATAGGAGATTTGAAAACATGGTGATACAATGTACCCCTATACTATTTACTTGTTGTTACTAAAAGTTCCTATTTTGAACTGAAGGCCCTATTTGCAAGGACAAACGTGCTTTCTCTCCAATAGTCAGGTGAATAGATTTGCCCTGTAAATATGGACACTTATAAGAAATTCAACCTGCAGGGCATCAATAATTTAAATAGCCCTGAGCAGTACATTTTCCATAAGTGTCCCGGTTAAAGGTAAGATTTGGTCTCGCTATTAAAAGAGACATTACTGCTTCTTGTATAAAAAGCAATACATTTGGTCTGTACTCACTAAACATTTTTTTTTAAATTTAGATTTTTTTTTTTAATTAAAACTATAATTTGTACAATGTAGGCCAAAATAGCTCATTTGAAACTATTTTCAATCTCAATGTATTCTTCGCTTTGCTATGTTAGTGTGCACTTACCAAAATAGACATCAGGTGTCTGCACATCACTGTTTAGTGAATAGGTTCCAGAATGTAAATTGTATTCCCATATAGTCTTAATAGATCTTTTTTTCCCCCAATTAGGTTGATCTATAGGGTAATATATGTCACTGTTTTCCTGTTAATTAGTGGCATTACAAAAATCGATGTCAACTAAAGACAATAGTGTTTGGAACTAATAACAAGAACTAATTAATAACAAATTAAAAATAATAATTAAAAAAAAACAACTTTGCCATATTGAAAATACTGTTTGCTGTTAAAACACATTAACAAGAGCGCTTTCTATGTGAAATAGATCATTTAAATTTAGAATAATGTGAGGTTTAGAAGCAGCCAAGTATCGACCCTGTTCCAGCACTTTCAACTCCCATCATGCGCAGACATCTACAAAAAAAAAGCCTCTTTGGGATGAAAACTCTATATTTCCATGGGGAACTGTGTGTATATATACTGTAAAGCTGCTGTGGACTACAATTCCCATCATTCACAGGGAGAGTAGAAATATTGTGTCTTTCAATTGGCCATTGCCTTAGTGAAGGATTAAGTGTAAGGGCTGAGACCCCAAACGCAATAAGGAGCTCTTTTCTTTGTTAAAACGAATGATGCTGATATTGTGACTAAATTTGATGATTTAAGGCAGTGACTTT
The DNA here is from genome assembly GCF_036172605.1 of Pelobates fuscus. NCBI lineage: Eukaryota > Metazoa > Chordata > Amphibia > Anura > Pelobatidae > Pelobates > Pelobates fuscus. Next base: position 147,909,818 of record NC_086324.1, read on the forward strand.
TATCTAAGATTGTAATATTTATTTTTATGTGACCAGTAACTGCTTGTCAGTCTGATGCAAACAGGGAACAGTTAAACTACATCTAGTATTTGATGATTGTGTTGTTTTTTTTAAATAATATTTTGAGTTTTGGGGGGGCTTAAATGTTTTGAAAGGGTTAATATATATATATATATATATTAAAGTAAGCTTTAAAAATGCAAACTCTTTACATTGCAAAAGAAAAATGATATATATATATATATATATATATCTTTCCCTTTAACAGGCAAAATAAATTAGACTAATTTCCAATTCAAATATTGCTCCAGTCTGAAGGTGTTTCAGAATGAAATAAGGGTTATCTGCCGATTTGGTTACATTTTCTCTCTCATTGTGTTAAATTACTAAATTGAAGTTTTATAATAAGAAATAACTCAAATTGCAAACCTCTTTTTTTTTTTTTCCCTTCTCCTTCCAACCACCCATCAAATCTAGCTGTGATTAACAGAAAAATGCAGGCAGTGAAAATGCAAATCACTTTTTACAAAGAGCTTCTCACAAATTGGCGTCACCATTTCTCAAATTATATCATTACTATATTTTGAAAATGTTAATCTGTTGAGCTGGATTTCCCTGGGGAACTTAGTAAATTAGTTCTATTTTAGAACTGGCTTTCTGCACTAGCAGAGAAGCGACAAGCACCTCTGATTTGCTGATTACAATTAGGCTACAGATTTAGGCTTCTATGAAGCATTGATAATTTTAGGCATATTAAGCACGTTTTAGCAAAGGTGATAAGTCAGTTTTAATTGAAATGAAATTATTATTCTGATGGAACTTTGCTTATTATTATTAAAAACCTGCACTCATTTTAGATTCAGTTTTTATAATGCAGGGAGAGGGGGGGGGAAGAGATTTTTGAAGGGCATGAGGGTGTCAGGTTTGAAAAAACTCATTTAAAACGAATTACCTTTTTCTTTATATCAGAAATGAAGTGAATTAAACTTCAAATCAATCACTTTCCTGTCTCACACTCTGTACCCCCCTCCCACCCCTTATACACTGACAGAATTACAATTATAGATAATTATGTGGAAGGGGAAGTTTTAATTGTCAGGATTAAGGAGAATACAGTTTTTTTGTGTGTTGGCTGGGATAAGAAGGGAGTTTTGAGAGTACTTTCCCTTCTGTTAAAAAAAAAAAAAAATCCCTCAAATCAAAGGGTATTCAATATTGAAAACATCAACACAATCTACTGGTTAATTTGAATCCCATTTCGTACAGCAGCGAATCAAATCACCTCTAACAATTAATTTAGATTTAATTCTGTAATTATCAGCAAATCGAGTAATGTGCAAGTTAATTTAGATAGTTAAAAATTAACTTGCGTGAAGTTAATTGAGTAATTAAAACCCTCAACTGCCGCCTATTAATTTGCTAATTAAAAATAAATTTGATTTTGTGTAATTTAAAGTAACATTGACATCAGTGTTGGATGGGCGATTTTATTAGTTTATTTAGATGGGGAGATAAGGAAGACACCTGATTGAGTAGTCTTATCATTGATCAGGAGGAGCCAGATATGGTAAAGGCCTTTGGATAGAGAAGAACCATGGGATATTAGGCATTAAATACTGTTCCCTGGTGCTAAAGACGGTTGTGTCTTATGTGTCAGTTTGAATCATTGAATCATTTGTGTCTCGGTTTAGAGGAGACACAGTGGTCTGGTGATGACATCTTTTTGTGTAAGATGAGTTGACTCAACCAATGTTGTATTGATTCTAATGTAGTGATCCCAACTCTCATTTTTCTTTAGTAAACCACATTAGAGGACACGTCTGTCTGCTCATCTTCATCATAATTTAGCATGTTCACTGTGATCTGCCCGTAGCCACATGGCTGTGGCCAATACCCCCATTAATCATGGACACTTATGAAGTATGCTTCCTGCAATGGATCAATAATGTGATAGCTTCCCTGAGGTCCATGTGCAATGGGGGCTCCTCCAATTGGAAGGCTGATTGGAGTCTCAAGGTACCAATATAACCTGGTGACTATAGACAGTCCATGGAGTCTCCTGAAGGGTCTTCTAAAGCAGGTGTAGGCAACCTTCTGCACTCCAGATGTTCTGGACGACATCTCCCATACAGTCATAATACCAGTAAAGCATCATGGGAGATGTAGTCCACCACATCTGGAGTGCCAGAGGTTTTCCAGCCACCTTTGCTCACCAGATCCTGGGCGGCTATATATCAAAATAATTTGTCCAGAAGATGGCTGAGAAGTATGGAAAAACGTAATCTAACAATCGTTGAATGATCAATGATGAGTGCTCTGTTCTGAGACCACCACATATCATATTTATTTATTGTTAGGAATGTTGGTGTCTGATTGAAAGATGGATATATGTTAGAGCTGTGGATCTTAAAACATGTGGTTGCCTTTAAGAAAGAGTAAGACAATGGCTTCTGGTCTCTATTATACTGCATAGGAGACTGTCTAAACTTAAAGGACGTCAGAATTAGTGATTTGTAACCTGACAGCTTAGAAACTACAGTCCCCGTGATGCTCAGCCAGGGTTCAGAATGCTTGAGCATTATGAGTAATGTAGTTCTTTAGTGTCTGGTGGGTGTCTTTATGGAGGACCCATAGTTTAGTGTAATTCCTGGGTAATACATTTTCTATGAATTATCTCTTCTTTATCTGAGGATCTATGATCGAATTGCACACATTGGGGTTTCCCCAAATCTCCCTTTCCATTTTTGGGATTAATTCACTAAACATCGAATAATTGTAGATTTAAAAAAAAACAAAAAACGTAATAGTAAAATTTGGGCAAAAGAAGTGCTGTTTTGGAAAACATTCTCCAACTCAGCTAAAGCCATAATTCGGTCTGAATTTTATAGTTTGGAATTTAATTAATTAAAATTTCATATTAATGTGACTAATGTATATGAAAACCAAATGGCAAAATCATCGACCAAAATGTTTTCGATTGTGATTTTTTTAATTCCATGAATTAAATAGCAACATTTAGTCCATACAAGCTGATCTGGAAGAATTCTCATCTCCTCTATTGTAGCCTATTGTGCCATTCTGATTCGGAGTTTAGCTAAGAAGCCCCACTGTGAAATGAAAACAGACTTAAAACTTGTGTGTTCCAACACTTCACACTGTAGGGAAAAACCCCAGTAATAGGTTTTTTTAAAAAAAAAACATTTTAGAAGAAGCTTGATCCAGTTGGTATTCTTCTGGATCATTATAAATGATATGGGTGGGAATATTTAAAGAAATCTGTCATTCAATTTGACATAAACGTTCATGTGGGCAAAGGAATCATTCTTAAACCCTAGAAATCCTTATATCTCCATCTAGTGTGCATTTAGTATTCAGCAAGTAAACAGTAACTGTGTTTTCATTGTCATTGTAAATATGGTAGGTACATATATATGAATATTGTGATATAATATGCTGATTTAACGTATTTGAAAAAAAAAAAAAAAAAAAAAACAGACTTTGTTGACTAAGCCATGGCATCATGGCAATATATGATGGAACATATTTGAGTTGTAAATATTGCTAGATGGGGTACATTGGTCTACATACAGTAGGCCTCAATACCCTGTTTAGCGAATAAACCCCCTCATAGCATAATCATAGCTATAAAGAACTAGGGTCACACGTTGATTGAACCTTTAGGTGTCCGAGCCAAGGATCCATATACTGTATCTTACCATATACAGTCAGATCTGGGTAGCTAAACTTCTAAAAGTGGAGCAACATTCTACTGGTTTCCATGGTAACTGCTCCACTGTCAAAACTTTTTTTTTTTGTATATATTCTTTCAACTTATTTCTCATTCCAGGACAGATCCCAATTTAGAACCCTTATTTCGGAGCTTATATATACATGTGCATTATTATATATACATGTGCATTAGAACATCACTGAAAGACCTTTTCACTACGATTGCACATGCACATCAAATATTTTCCAAAGTTCCCATGATTTGTTTTTGCACTTGTCTGGTTCCATTGAGTGTCTAGAATCAGATAGATAGCAGGGTGTCCATTGCAGATTAAGTTTCATTCTTTGGCATGCTTTTTTGTGTGGTGTCATCTTTTGGGACCATATTACACTTTTTTAGCCTCTGTTGATTTGTCACAGCATTCTGAAGTACAAACAGCTGTCAAATAAAAGAATTCCCCCAAACATACTGGAAAATAGGCAAACGCAGCACTTCAGATAGATCGTGGGAGCATATCAATTTAATAAAATGACTGTAAACCTGTCTGCACAGGTGATCATTTCTAAATAGTCACTTGTTTTAGGTAAAAACTTGTACATTTAATGCAACAGGGGGGGATATTAAATGTATCACTCATCCATGTGTTTGTGATTTATACATTGTAGGTTTATTAATGCTACTTCATTATGTGAAAGATACATCATTTCTAAGAATCTCACAAACATGTAGACATTTCTGCAAAGCACCAGAAAATAACAAAGGGGTGCTTTGATTGACACATGATCTCTAATTATGGGTTCCCCTGATCAAATATACAAGGATGGGATAAGAGACAGAGCGTAAAGGGAGAGTCAATAGCGAGTCTAGAGTCGTGTTATTGGCTGTTTTGGCCATTAATGGACCTCCAATTCCCAGATTTTACTAATAACATGACGTAAAGTCATGATTTTATTAATGACACGGAGGCGAGTATTATGCTATCTCTTTCTTACTTTATTCCTCAGCAGCAAAGAAAAAATATACTGAAAGAGAAAAATATGTAGAATATGAAATATATAACCGATACAACCATATCTGCCTAGTAACAGGGCAGCCAATCAGTCTCTAGGAACAGTCCATAAATCTCCATCCTTGTACTTCCACTTCCTCTTCTTTGCCTTCTGAACCGAAGACCCAAACCGAAACATCCATATTAGTAACGAGTAACTTTCCAACTGGTAATTTCCACAAAACGAAATCAAGCTGTAAAACAAAGAAATATGTGGTAAACTCCAAACTTAGGACCTGAGTGTAACATATCGTATACATAATACCTGTACATCACGAGAATCCTAGTTAGATTAATAAAGATATATGTCACACCCGACAAGAATATGCATTCAAAACAAGTAAACCAAGTGCACTTACCATGAGTGAAAAATCACCCCGATTGAACCATAAACATAAACTTACCCCAGATCCATGGGCGGGTGGGTGGGAATAATACTCGCCTCCGTGTCATTAATAAAATCATGACTTTACGTCATGTTATTAGTAAAATCTGGGAATTTTATTAATGACACGGAGGCTCCTATTATGCTAGTTTAAAGCTGAGCCACCACCAATGAAGAAACATGTTCAATCGGGCGGAAATAGAAATTACGGAACGTCGATTCTTTAGACCAGTCCGCCGCTCTCAAGATATCGTCCAGACGACATCCCATCGTAGAAGCCTTCGATGCCATGGCACCCCTAACCGAATGTGCCGTAAAAATCGAAGTATCAATTCCTGCAGCGGAAAGCAGACCCTTAACCCAGCGGGCTAACGTAGTCGAGGAGACAGGTAGAAACGGTGCCTTAAAGGAAATAAATAGTGGAGGCAAGTCCGTTGACCTCAACTGTCGAGTATGAGCCAAATAGACCTGGAGACAAGCCACAGGACATAAAGTCGGTCTGACGGAGCACCTAGGGTAGTCCACCGACTTGGAAGCCGACTTAGTCCTCCTTGAGATATTAAACGACACACCTTCCGGAGTGAACGAAATCGCGTTCCAATCCAGAGCCCTGACGTCCGATACTCTTTTGCATGAAAGTAAGCACAGAAGCATGACCAGTTTCCATGACAACTGTTTGAGAGTCAGGTCCTCATTACAGGGCCAGGAGTCCAAGAAACCAAGGACAACATTAACGTCCCAAAATGATGAGTATCTAGAGCTTGGAGGCCTAGCGAAACGGATACCCTTCAACAGTCGACACACAACAGGATGTTGACCAATCGGAGATCCATCTAGCCCTCTGTGTCCGGCCGAAATAGCCGATCTATAAACATTAAGGGTACGATAGGCCAAACCCGAATCGAAACGTTCAGTCAGGAAACTGAGCAGAGCAGTTAGAGGGGCAGAAAGTGGATCCAGCAATCTTCCCAAGCACCAGCTAGACCACACGCGCCATGCGGACTTGTAGGCCTGCCTGGTACCTGGCGCCCAGGCATTTTCCAAGAGTCGAGCAGTTGCCTGCGAAACGTCCGTGACACACCAGGGTCCCCTGAGATCAGCCAAGCCGTGAGTTGGAGCAAGTTCTGATCCACCAATTCGTGCGAGTTCCCATCCGGGTCTAGAAGCACATCCGGCCTCATTTCGATCGTCCGTGGGAAGTCTATGGCCATTTCCAGGAGACGGGGGAACCACGGTTGAGATTGCCACAGGGGGACCACCATTACCAGCGTGCAATCCTGTCTGGTCGCGTACGTCAGTGTCCGGGATATCAGATTGAACGGTGGGAACGCAAAGTGGCGCCCTAGCGGCCACGTCTGTAAGAACGCGTCCACCGCAGCGGCTGTCGGGTCCGGTCTCCAACTGAAGTACTGGGGCAGTTGGGAGTTCAGTCTGGACGCGAACAAGTCCAGGTGTAGAGGACCCCATAGCCGGTCCATCCTTTGGAAGGTTGAGGATAGTAAATGCCAGTCTCCTGAATCTTTCAGGTAACGCGAATTCCAATCCGCCCACTCGTTGTCCAGTCCCGGAATATGTTCGGCTGTAACCGATATAGCGTTGTGGAGGCAAAACTGCCAGAAGTCCCTTGCCAGGTTCGCCAGCTGTTTTGATTTCGTACCACCCAGGTGGTTTATGTACCTGACTGCGGACACATTGTCCATGCGCAGTAGTACGCAGCAATTCCCTTGAGTCGGAGATAGGCTCCGAATGGCGAACGAACCTGCCAGAAGCTCCAGGCAATTTATGTGTAAGGTCGACTCGACCTCGGACCATCTTCCACCGGTGGAGATACTGCCACAGCGAGCGCCCCAACCGTGTAGGCTCGCGTCCGACTCTATCACCATGTCCGGCGCAGAGCCGAAGATGGCCCGGCCGTTCCATGCCTCCATGTGGTCCAACCACCATCGTAGCTCGTCTCTGGAGTCGGCGTCCAGGGTCAAGATGCTCTCGTACGAGCCCCCGGCCCGAAGATGGGAACCTTTCAAACGTTGTAGGGCCCGGTAATGTAATGGGCCTGGGAAAATCGCTTGAATTGAAGAGGCCAAGAGGCCGATCACTCTCGCCAGTTGTCGGACTGAGAGAGAGGAGGCCCGTAGTGCACGCCGTATCTCCTTCTTCATCGACCGAAGTTTGCTTTCCGGCAGGAACAGAAACTGGGTGACTGAATCGACCTCGAAGCCCAGGAATTCTATCCTCTGTACTGGTTCCACAATGGATTTTTCCCAATTCACGAGGAAGCCCAGGCCTTCCAGGAGGTTTACCGTCCATCCCAGGTGTCTGAGAAGTTGGTCGGGGGACGAGGACATAATCAATATGTCGTCCAGGTAAATAATCATGCGGACCCCTCGGGCCCTGAGGAAAGCCACCACAGGCTTCATTACCTTCGTGAAACACCATGGAGCCGAAGATAGACCGAACGGCAGACAGGTAAACCGCCATCGACGACCTTGCCACGTAAAGTGCAATAAGTCCCAGTGCTCTTTTGCCATGGGTATAGTCAAGTAGGCATCTTTGAGGTCCAACTTGACCATCCAATCCCCTTGACGTAGCAGGTCCCGGAGACAGTGGGCACCCTCCATCTTGAAGTGATGGTAACGGAGGAAAAAATTCAGGTGTTTGAGGTTTATCACCGGGCGGACACCTCCGCCTTTCTTGGCTACAAGAAACAAATTGCTCAGAAAGCCTGGGTGGTTGTAAGGGATTTCTTGAATGGCCTGTTTGGCAGACAACTCCGCGATCTCCGCGGTAATTAGCTCGGACTGATCGTCCGGCAGTCTCAGTTCTTGTGGGATAAAAGTCTGGACAGGGGGAGATAACAGATCCAGACGGAAACCCCTGACCGTCTCCAGAACCCAAACATCTGTGGTGATCATACCCCACCTTTCTAGAAATAGTGCCAACCTGCCCCCCACACTCGCTCTGCAAGACATACGATTTTGGGTACTCACCGTAAGGGCGTCTGTATGAGGGTTGTCCACGACCTCCTCGACTTTGCCAAGGTCTCCCACGTGAGGGGAAGAAGGGCGCTGGCTTATACTCCTGGTAGGTTCGGGGGGCGGAGAAGGAACCTCTGTGGGTCCGCGAGGGACCTCGAGCTCCACGGCCGGGCGGACGGCTCCTATACCTCCCGGCCCCATGGAAAACCTTAGGGCCAAAGACCCGCTTTAGGTTAGACTGCGCTTTATCAAGAGCGGTGAAGGTACGCACAAAGGAGCCCAAATCCTTGACAAAGCACTCCCCAAAGAGCATACCTTTGGCCGAGGCACCCGGCTCCTTCACAGCGAGGTTCACTAACTTTGGCTCAATCTTGAGCAAAATCGCCTTGCGGCGTTCAGCCGACATGGCCGTATTTGCGTTGCCAAGGAGGCAAATCAATCTCTGGACCCACCCAATCGCCTCATCGAGGTCGATGGGCTTTGTCCCAGCTTTAGCTGCCTCCAAAAGCTCATAGAGCTTGGCAGCGGGGCCCAGGGTGTCCAGGATCTTGTCCTGACAGTTATGCAATGAAAACTCTAGCCCCTTCCTGGGTTTCCAGCCTGTTTTAGCCAGGAATTGGGAGATCTGAGGGTCAACCTCTGGCGTCTTGCACGCCGCATCAGGCACGGAAGGCCTCGGGCACTCGGCCCTCAATTTACTGCGCCCCTCTTTGGAGAGAGGGGTACGCATACGAAGTGCCAGATAACTGGCAATGTGCGCGGGCGGGTCCCATTCCGCCGAGCGAGGATGGCGGAGATCATCGGGATCGAACAGGGGGTAACCCTGAGGATCACAGATGTCCTGCCCCTCACCCGGAGGAAGTGCCGAAGCGTCAAACTCCGCCTCATCGCCGGAGCCCCTTTCCTCATAGGAGGCGTAATCAGGGGGGTCCGAATCCGACTCTCCAGTCTGATCGGTATCCGATCCATCATCACGGGCACGCGCCCGTTTCCATTTTCTGGCCGATTTTGCCCGGCCAGCGGCTCTCTTGCGCGGAAACGCGCCATCTTGGACGGCCATAGGCACGTCAGTCAGGGCAGGTAACACCTGCGTCACATCTGGAGAGACATGTTTAGCCTTAGTTTGAGCCTTGCGACCCGCCTGAGTCTGAACTGCAGGCATGGGAGCAGGCAACATGACAGGGGTCAAAGGCAGTGTTAACGCCTGTTGGATAGTGTGGGAGAGGGACGAGGACACGGTCCCCATGGCCGAAGCCAGAGCCCTCTGCATAGTAGAATCCATAAGGGCCTGGAATTCCTGGGAGGGAGTAAGGCCTAATTCCCCTGCATTAGGAGTCTGAGAGGGGTCCATAATGGGGTAACTGGGGCTACCAGAACCCACACCTCCAGCCTGCATAATGCGCAGAGCAGAAAATAAATTTATGTACTGCACCTTTAAATAATAAAAATCAGGCACCGAGCAACCGGTGCAAAACTGAATCAGGGCAGTATTAGGGGGAACACACAGAGTTAACAATAGGGGTTGATAACCCACAAGCAAAAATACCTGCACAGAACAGTATAGGGGAGAGGTAAGGGAGCCGACCCGTTGAAAAAGCCGCCCAGCCCTCGTGCGATGAGGCAGAAGATGGCCGCCGTGTGCAGAGCGCGCCACGCTGCCACTAAGCTCCTCCCCCGCCAATGGCCGGGGAGCGCGTGAATCACACGCGGCCGGGAACTCCCTCGCACCAGCGGGTGCGAGGAGATAGCTATCGGGTCGGCAAACAAACGCGGCCGCACACGCAGCCGCGAGGGGAGAGGGAAGGGAACCAAGGAGTACAAAACTCCGATGCAAGTCTCCCCTGCTAGCCGCGAACCCTGTCTGGGTGAGTGAAAAGGCAACACAGACAGGGGAAGCGGTGGGAAAAACGCAGGGGAGGCAAACAGTAACAAAAAACCTCAATAAAAATAGACAAAATAAACGAAAATATACAGAAAAACAGCAAGCAATGTAATCAACAATAATATTTTGGGTAGTAAACACAGGGTACAAAACCCTAATAAATAGAATCAAGCACACAATATAGGAGAGAAAAAATAATACTTAGCTGGTCTGAGGACAGCAGCAAAGAAAGAGGAAGTGGAAGTACAAGGATGGAGATTTATGGACTGTTCCTAGAGACTGATTGGCTGCCCTGTTACTAGGCAGATATGGTTGTATCGGTTATATATTTCATATTCTACATATTTTTCTCTTTCAGTATATTTTTTCTTTGCTGCTGAGGAATAAAGTAAGAAAGAGATAGCATAATAGGAGCCTCCGTGTCATTAATAAAATCAAATATAAGCCTCTCTTGACCAAAGTGATGAACAACCTTGAATGTTAGGCCATCTCCCCATTGTCCTACAAACAGAACACAGGCCTGGGTGTGATACCACGTGACCAAAGTGTGCCATAGAATACCTCAATTAAAATTTTTAGTAAATGATCACTATTGCTGTTAGTAATTATACCAATCCCTGTAAGTTGCAGGAGTGTACACCTGACCATTAGGCACATATATAATAATCTTATTTGAAGCATTTATGTTCATAGAGGAGGCTATGAAAACACACACTCTCTCTCTCTCTCTCTCTCTCTCTCTCTCTCTCTCATATATTCTTTCCCCACGATGTCACCCTGAATGTGTCCTTAACAAGGCCTAGGTTACCATGAACTATATAGATACATCACCTTTGCCTCCTCCTATATAAAGTGACTCAGATCCCAGACAGACAAGGCTGCAAAAGCCAAGATGAATTTGTGGACGATGGTAGAAACAGATTGGGATAAAGGAAACAAGGGAAGGCTAGTTGCAGTCCTGAATGCGAGTCTTGTACGCCTTATTATCAAGTTAATTAAAGCCAGCATCTGACAATGTCACTCGACTGCAAAAAAAAAAGGGGGGTGATTTAAATGCAGTGTCTCCCAGGATTTCATGTCAAGAGCTGGTTTCCATTGAGCTGCTGTGAGTCTGTTTGCTTAGAGCTGCACTAAGGATTCAAGGGGGTTGCATTTTAAAGAAAGCAATCTACATGGAGGCAATTATTAAATTTTGATGTTCAAAAAAATAATAAAAATAAGCAGGAATAAAACCACTTGCATGATTTATGTTTAGATTGAAAGGCTCAGAAAGAGATATGAAGGCTTGTGGGGCCATCAAAGGCCTGTTCAAGCTTTAAAGACACACTCCAAGTCCTTCTAAGATATATCTTTTTGAAGGCTTCTTGTTACATTCAAAAGGAGTCCATTTAAAAAATGTAGACATTGAAATTCAGCAAGGCAGTTGCTATGTGGACTTGAGGTCAAGTGAGGGACGGATTATATGCTTCTTCATAATAATATTAATTAAACAATTTGCATGCTAATAACTTAACAATTATAGAGGCTTCTGTTGAAAGATTTGGGTTATTACAACACGGCAATGTGAGTGCAAAGGGTCAGGGAGAGAAATTTCAACTCAAATTAACATTCTGTCAGCTCCTGAAAATAGGATAAATAAAGTCGAATTAATTCTTTATAATAAAGAAGGGGGGAGGGAGGGATGGGGAGGAAAAAAAGACCCCTTTTCTCCAGTATGGCTTGATTACCATTCTGTATTCAGACACACGTTTTGTGAATTCCTGTCCTGAAAATTCAACAGAAAATGAGGCATTTATTGCTACAGGCAAAATTTGGTCCAGAGGACACAGTTTACATTTAGTATTTATTGAGAGAGAAATTAAATTATGGTGAAAAGTGAAGCCCCTTGCCCCCTGACCTAGGAATTAATACCATCACTATTTTCTTATCTTAGTCTCAGTGTGTGTGTGTTTTTTTTTTTTTATTAATAATATTACAGTATTTGAATAAATCTGCTAAAAACCCAGTTTGCATTTAAAGCCACAACCACTAACTCTGAGGATTTATTAAAAAAATTTGAATAAATAAAAATAATCATTCAACTAAACAAATGTGTAATTTTATGTTCAGTTTAGACTTATTTAGAAATTGAATATTAATAGCATAGGTCAGAGTATGATTGGGTAACATAGCTTCCTTTTCATTGACCTTTTACATATATTTATATAATAATAGTAATTATAATAATATTATATTTTGTTTATAGTAAAAATATTATATTTTGTATTTATTATATGGATATAGTATATGTGTTTGTGTGTGTGTCTATATATATATATAATAAACACAGTGTCTAAATACTTTTTGAGGTGTATCTGTGTGTGCGTGTACAAGTGTGTTAAATAAAACATGTAATTACACATTTGTTTATACACGTGTGTAATAATATGTGTGTGTGTGTGTGTGTGTGTGTTTGTGTGTGTGTATATCAATTTGACTAGCGCTTGCAAAGCTATCTGCATTTTAAAATTGATACAACATTTATTCTAAAGCTTTTGGTTAGGAATCAGAGCAGGTGAAACCCCTATATATTATTTATCTGTATATATTATCCCCATGCATGTTTCTCCCCCCTATCCACTTCTGGGTCATCTGTTTTCTGGTTATCTTATGATAAGAGGGAACCTGGTAGAATATCTGATTGCAGTCATAAACCCATCTCCCTAGATACATAGAACAGTGGGGGACATTTTATACTGAGCCTAAAAGGATATGCAGACCTCTTATCCTGTTTGCTCCGTAATTGAAATATTTGCACTTCTATAGCTAGCTGTACCTTATCAAACAGAATACAAAAAAAGTGTTATTTTTCAAACTCTTGCCTTATCCAACTTAAAATAAAATAAAATAAATATAATACTTTAATTTATGGTAACTCCCTCCCCTTCCATCAAGGGATCATGTATAAAAAAAATACAAATAAAAAATAAATACAAATAAAATAAAAATGTCCACACATTTCATTATTCCTGCCTTCTCTTTTATTATATTCTCAAAATTCTTTTCTGTGTCACTCAGTAAATCCCCCTATTAACTGCAGTCTTTCAGACATGGCTAACTTCACCCCAGTTTGACCAACAAGGTATTTGAATTTCCAGAGTCAATGAGAAGGATTCAGAAGATTGGCCCTTCTTGTTGATGTAATATATATATGAGATCTTTAAATACTGAATGTTGTTAAAAAAAAAAAAATGAAAAAAAAAAATCCCTTCCTTCTTCTGCATGGGCTGTGAGGAGATGAGAAGGCTTGTACTTTTAAATTCAATGTGACAGGTTTGGAAGAAAGAGATGATGAATTCTCCCTATTATTAGATCAGTCTATTTGCTGCTCAATGTCTCTCTGTAATTGGAGTAACATCACTTTAAAGGTTCAAAGAGTAGAAGCATTTCTGCTGAAAAAAATCCCTACAACAAGCATGTGAATGTTTTAAAGTGAAATCTATTAGTGGTTTTGAGAGGGAGGGGATAATGTGTGTGTGTGTATGTCTGTGAGTGTGTGTCTGTGTGTGTGTGTGTTTTTCCTCCCTTTCCCAGTCACTGTGTAGTATTTAGCTGGGTATCAATCAGATACATTAAGTTCCACTCTAACCTCTTTCTCTCCTGGCATTCTACTCCCTCCCCCTTGTTGTGATGTAGTTTTTATCTCAGCCCCCCTTGTCTTGTTGTGACAGCCTTGATATTGTTTATTGAGGTGGATGTCAGGTATAATTAGCAATCGATATGGAAAACGCTTCCTGCAAGCCACGTCTCTGACGTCACAACCGATTAAGGTTTCTTATTGGTCCCAAATTCCCCAAGCCTGGGCTAATTATTGCCAGCTTGATGTTGATAAGGTAAAGCTCATCTTGGGCTGGAAGCATGTCACCTCCTCACTGGCCATTGCTGCTGCAGGCTTGCTAGGGTCCCACATCCAGCCTTGCAGCTTGTGGCCGCACCACCATAACCACCTCCACCACCACCATCCAGGGAGATGATGGACAGCAGGATACTGGACCATCCTCATGCCCAGTTTGGAGGCTCAATGAGTGGGATGGTGGGATTTCCTTACCCCCTCAGTCATCACCATGTGTATGAGCTGACCAGCCACCAGCTGCAGTCTGCAGCCGTGCCCTTCTCCATAGACGGATTACTCAACGGTTCGTGCACCGCCTCGGTGGTCAACCCCAACCCTCTGCTAGCCTCTGGATGTGGCATGAATGGGGACAGTCAGCAGTACAAGCTGTCAGGTAAGAGCCCAGCAGCAGGCATGCATGGGGGGCACGGGTGGCAAGGGGTGAGCGGTAATATACAAAGAAATCATTCCTGATTATTGTTACAAACAAAGCGATTGAATGACATACAGAGACACAGACACACAAAATGCTACATATTACAAACCGCTGGTGTTATTGTATCAAATGTAATAAGCTTTCATTACAGCAAGCCACACACAAAGTCATTATATACTTAACCCACAATTGGGAAGGGGGATCAAATAATGTAAAAACGAGGGGCTGGGGATCTGTGAGGTCCTGTACAGTGTGTGTGTACGTGTGTGTGTGCGTGTGTGTGTGTGTCTCTATAAAATTGTATACCTATATAATGTTTAGCTTTTAATAAAAAGAACATAAAAAAATCTATCTATCTATCTATCTATCTATCTATATATATATATATATATATATATAATGTGTTTTGTTCTTTTTATTAAAAACTGTAGATAATTGGATAGTAGTGCAAATTACACAATAACTGTGTACACTGCATTTTTTTGTTTTAAAATTTCACTTGAAAGTCTAGACTGTGAGTACAATGGTGTGAGGATGAAAGTGGATTTATTATATTTTTAAAAGATATCAGCAATACCCTTATGACATCAATAAACAATTCATTGTTAAAAAAAAAAGCACAAAAACAAACAAACAACAACACAGAAAAATAATACTCATAAAAAAATAAATCACAAGGCAGCATGACGTTTAATGGAGTGGCTGACAGCTCACACTATGATACTCACGTGTACATCACTGGGAAGTTGTTATTGTGGTAAACAGGAGTGGAACACAAACTAACACCAGGAAAATCCCAGGAAAAAAAAACCCGAATGAAATGGGAAAGTAATAGGGGCGCTTTGCTGGCTACGCGGTGTGAAACTGGGTAGCTGTTTGTTATATTTTTTTATTTAGTTTTTTAAACGAGATTTTTTAAAATGTTATATCTGTGTTTATTTTTTTGCTAATTTTAGGACAATTAAATTAACTTAATTTTAAAATATACACACACATACATGTGTATGTTATAGAAATAAATATACAGTACATCCCTTTTCTTTTCTTTTTTTTTAAACAAATCATTATTAGATATGTAGCTATGTACTAATGTTCATGTTCATATACATATATAAAACACACATGGTGTGTAGGAGAGGCCGGTCCCTGTGTACCTGAGGGTCTCACAAGGTGACCACTTTTTCTTGTTGGTGGTGGTGGGTGTGATTGTCTGCAAGGTTTAGCTGCTGTCTGCAGGGCTGTCACCCAGCAAGCCGTGGGAATAGGGTACATGGTGGGATGGAAAAGGCATCTCTCTGCGGGGGGTACATTTCTATTTTCCAAATTCACTTTCCAAACGTGGGAAGTATCGTAAAACCACTTTGATCTGTGGCAGAAACAACATCACAAATCTGGATCCTGT
The DNA here is from genome assembly GCF_036172605.1 of Pelobates fuscus. Lineage (NCBI taxonomy): Eukaryota > Metazoa > Chordata > Amphibia > Anura > Pelobatidae > Pelobates > Pelobates fuscus. Next base: position 147,925,547 of record NC_086324.1, read on the forward strand.
TTCCTTTTACTATTTTCTTAGTTGTATGTGTCTCTTGTTTATGTGTCATACAAGTGTATGTGTGTGTGTGTGTTTGTTTGTTTATATATGCATATAATATGTATATGTTTATATATGTATATATGTATGTACTTGTGTGTGTGTGTGTGTGTGTGTGTATACATTTAGGGACACACACATTTAGGGACACTATGTTTAATTTGTGAGCTCATGTAGATTTGTCCCATTGTAGACTCTAGTGACCCGGATAAGGAGAGCCCTGGCTGTAAGAGAAGGAGGACAAGGACCAACTTCACCGGGTGGCAGCTCGAAGAATTGGAGAAAGCCTTCAATGAAAGTCACTATCCGGATGTCTTCATGAGGGAGGCCTTGGCATTGAGACTGGATTTGGTGGAGTCCAGAGTTCAGGTACATACACTCCTACCTCTCCAGATCAATTTATATATTGCATAAATTATATACTATTTACCCTGTGCCTATCATTACCCCCCCTCCCCCCCCCATCATAAGTCATCTCCAGAATATATTTTATATATTCTATACCAGGACAGTCAGCACTTATCCAGAACTAGATAGATTCCCCGAATCAAAGTATCCTTTAAGAACTTTTTATTATATACATTGTATATAGTTACTGAGCCAAGTTCTTACCTATCCCTTCGCAGAGAAAAGTATACCTCCAGATCTGTTTTCTATACATTGTATATTTTGTGTTCCAACAAATCCATAACTGAATACCCCTACCTAAATATGTGTCCATATTTTTAAATAAAATATATTCTGTGCCAGGCAAGTTTTCATCTCTCCACAACTATATACCCCTTCCCCAACTAAGTGCCCATTCAGATACATATTTTATAAAATGTCTATAATCTGTTCCTTGAAGGTTTCCACCTATCCACAACCGAATATTCCCTACTCAAATAAAAATAATGTCCATTTAGATATATATTCCAGACTTTGTATATATTCTGTGCCTGGATACTTCTCACCTATCCATAACAATATACCCCATCTCAAATAAAAGTAGGCAGTAACGGCGTTTTAATTAGACATAGTCTTCTTGCTTTGGCATCTCCATTTACATATCCATATCTCCTTTGTGTAATGTGCTTCAAATGAACTAAGCGATAATATCAACAACGTTATACAGATGTCTCCTCTTTGAATTATTACATCCAATCAATTATTTATAGCTACATGTTTATGGAAACAAGGGGCACAAAGTAACAATGCTCAGTCACTGCAGAAAATAGTCTAAGGGTATTTTTATTATTATCATTTTTTTTTTTTTTTTTTTTTTTTAGGGGGAACATTTAATTAATTTTAAACACATTCAAGAATTATAGAAATTTTATTTTTTATAAACACACACACGTATTTCGTGCTGTTCACAAATATATTAACCTAGCAACGCAAAAAAAATGCGGAATTTTAAATCCTATTTTAATTAAATGTAATAATAATAATAAAAAAATATTGAAAAAAGAAAATAAAAATAAATTAAATAATTAAAAAAAATATCTAGATTTTTATAAAACAGGATTCCACCAGCTAAATGTTAGATACTAATACACTTATTTAATATATTATGTTAAAAAAGTGAGACCTCGTAAAAGTTTACAGTGCCATAAGCTATTCCATATTTTAATATTTACAATTTCTGCATTTTAATATAAAAATATATATTTTTTTAAATTGCTGCATTCAAATTAAAATACCCAACCGAAAAAAAAAATAATCACACAGTTCACAGCTATTTTTAATTGTATTTTAAAATGTAAATTGAGAGGTATAAACAGTTCAATAGTTGACAATCAGGAGGTGGTCGGTTTTTGGCAATGAAGTGTTTTGAAGAAAATTATTAAAACGTTAGCTTTAATTGAAGGTTTTTTTTTTTTTTTTCTAAAATGCACTTTCTGCCTTTGACGACCTCTTCTGTTTCAAACCCTTTTTATCCAATTTGTTCTGAGATTGTTAAGTGAAGTCAAGACCCCCTTTCTCCCTTAATTCCATAATAAGTAATTCTCAATGGCAGCACCGCCTGGATTTAACAACACAAAGGGAAATCACAGGGAGAAAACAGCAGATTGTTCAAAATTGTCTTTATTAGGTGTAATCACAATAGGACAGGATAACTCCCCTTCTTTATAAAGCAATAATTATTTTCGTTATACAAACAGGATATTTTTCATGTAGAAAAAAAAAAAAGTTTACATTTGTAATTGACATTTTTTTACATATATGACTCAAGAGCTGGATAAATGTATTAAAAATAAAAATAAATGAATAAAAAAAATATATAAAAATTCATATGTACTCTTCTCTTAACATATTATAATAGCATAATTTAAAAAAAACATAAAACATCTGTTTATTTTGTTTCTTTGAAATTCTGTCTGTATTTTATATATATATATATATTTAAAAAAAATTAGTGAAATTTAGATTCCTGACACATCTTTCTTTTGTCAATATTTGTGTGTTGTATATTTGCTTATTTTTCACACCCCTCCCCGATTTGCTAATCTGCTCGTGTCAGTCTCCAAATTTTCAATTAAATTCAGAAAAAAGTCATTTTTTTCTCTTTTTTTTTTTTAAATGTGTCTTTATGTTAATCTTCAGCCGCTTAATTGGTATTGCAAACTAAGAGAGTCATTTCATTCTGCTCGTTTTATGAGGTTTTTCAGACCGTAAAAGTCTTAGTCGAGAAATGTGGCGTTTTTATTGTGGAAAAATCTTGAATGTCTGATTGCATCTAACATATACCAAATCCTTCAATATTTATTTATTTTTTATATATAAATAGACGTGAAACACACACACACACATATATATATATATGTACGTGTATACATAAGGATATATTGCATTTGTTTATAATACATGTGGCAATCGCTAGGAATATTGGAATATGCTTACAAAAATTAGACACAACACACGTGAACATAGAAAATATACAATAAACTTAGTACTGAGCTATAATAAATCTACTTCTCACTTCGTGTACAATAGGGAAAGCTGCCAGTAAATTAAATTAGAGAGAGTTCCCCTGCACTCTGTGTGTTGGGACCTCTCTTAAAGTTAACTTTCTAATCGGAATCCCGTGACTGACAAAGCAAAAACTGACATTAACAGAAAAATAAATAAATAAATAAATAAAAAAAAAAAAAGTAAAAAAAAACCTAGAACAGACCATCAGTTCTTGATATGTGTTCGCTTGCCTTTCCTATATGGTGTGTTTAAGTCCACTTTCTCCAAGGGAACCTTGTGTGCACCATGAATGGGAGCATCAATTAACACCACTGGGGAGTGAGAACATTTGCCTTTTAATTTTATTTAAAAGTATATATATATATTTATAGATATACATTTTTAAGAAAGATATTCCAGAGGAGTTGAAACTTCCTGTTTTAAACCTTGGTGTGCCAGTTTTTTTGCTTGTTATTTTTGTTTTTTTGAGGGAGGTTTTTAATGATGTGTTACCCCTCCTTCCCTTCTCTGGGACACCAAGGGTTAAATAAAAGTAGAAACCAAAAAAAGTTACATTGTCTTCTTCTCGGCCAGTGCTGTATGTTAATTGATTTTCATTATTCGGTGTAGGTTTGGTTCCAAAATCGCAGAGCAAAATGGAGAAAAAAGGAAAATACCAAGAAAGGTCCAGGCAGACCAGCTCATAACTCCCACCCTACCACCTGCAGTGGAGAGCCCATGGACCCCGAGGAGATAGCCAGGAAAGAGTTAGAGAAAATGGAAAAGAAGAAACGAAAGCAGGAAAAGAAGATGCTTAGGAACCAGTCTCGGGGCCAGCATTCTCCCAGCATGTCACTTCACACACCCAGCTCTGACAGTGACAGTGGCCTCTCCCAGACTCAGGACTCTATGGAGCCATGCCACTCAGAAATGGGACAAAACAGAGACCTAACACAATCACGCTGTGACCAAACAGGGCAAACCTTTTTCCAAAGCCAAAGAAGCCCAGGACACAGGGACAGGGTTAGTGACAAGGACTCACCCACAGAGTCCAACCACAACTCAGGCCTGTGCCCAAATGGAAGGGGACCTGGCTTCCAGAAACTCAATCCCTTCAGTGTGGAAAGTCTATTGTCTGACTCACCACCAAAGAGGAAGGCAGGGCTGGAATTCCCTGGTTTATCCAGTCCAAGGACCTTGATTGGAAAAGGACACTTTCTACTTTACCCCATTACTCAACCTCTTGGATTCATAGTACCACAGACTGCTCTGAAGTCCAACTCTGGCCAGGACCTCTCCTGTCTGGGCCAGAAGGACACCCTTCACAGTAACTCGGGTCAACCGAGTCAAAGTACCTCCCCAAACAATGTAACCAAGAACTTTTTATCAAAACACACAAACTCTTCTTCCCAGACCACACTGACTGTATGCAAGACTGAAGGTGGATGTCATCAAGGGGACACCACCAGTCATGCACAGTCTAGTCCAGGAGACACAGGGAATGGGCAGATGGACAATGCATATTCTGAACCAAAGTCTCCCATGTCCCCAGCAAGTGACAACAAAACCAGAGACACCCCAGACTGTTCAGAGGAAACAGCCTGTACCCCAAAACCTAGCATAGACTGTGAAAACATAGATATGGACTAAACCACCCCCAAACAAACCTTCCCCTTCAGAATCTTACAGACTTCAGACATTCCCAGTGCTGACCCAGAAGACTTGTCTCACCTCATAATTTCTTTTTACCTTCAGCCTGTAGAAAAAACAAACAAACAACTATCGAATCTAACTTATAATAATATTAATCAGGTGCAATTATTTTAGTAAGAGCAGCAGTGAACACGATTTAATTAGCAGTTTCAACTGAATAGGAGAGAACTGTACTACTATATAATAATAATAATAATAAAATAAAAAAAAATACCAGAAAAAGAGAGACAAACAAAAAGCAACGAAAATCCTCATTCTTGTAAAATGCAAAAATGTATACAAATATTTATATATGTAAAACCTTTTTTTTTTATATAAATAAAGCTGAAAACTGTGCTTCACGTCTGGTGGTGTAAAGGGAACCATACTGCTATCAAATATTATATGTAATGATAACTAGACATGCAATACATCTAATATATATGATGTTTGTGTGTGTGTGTGTGTGTGTCTGTGTATGTCTGTGTGTAAATATATATATACAGATAGACAGATTAAGCGATTGTGGGCCCAATAGGTTTGAAAGGCTAAAAAGCATCTATGTTCTGTCTGTCTGTCTGTCTATTTTCTTTTTGAGATAAAAATGTACATATATATTTTTTCTTTTCTTGTGTTTATTTAAAACACAAACACACACACACACACACACACACACACACACACACATTGTTTCCTTTTATTTAACATACTCATACACACACACACACACACATTATTTCCTTTTATTTAACATACTCATATACACACACACACACACACATTATTTCCTTTTAACATGCTTACACACACACACACACACACACACACACACACACACACACACACACACACACACACACACACACACATATGTATATCTACATACTTACCTTTTTTTTCTTTCCTTCCGTGTGTTTGTGTTTATTGCTTAACAAATTTATGCATTCCTAGCCCCCCCCCCTTCCCCCCCTTAGCCTCCCTGACACACACACACAAGGTTAGGAGCTGCAGGCTATAGGACCCGGCCAGCTCCTGCAGAGTTTTGATATGAAAGTAATTATTTTCTCGGTGGCTGCTGCAGGGATCCAGTTTCTTGCCCAAAGGGTTATTATACATTACCGATTTCCAGTGATATGAAATCACATAAACTTCCTACAATAATAGAATTAGCATGAAAGGCTGGGGTGTCAAATTGAAATTGGAAAATAATAGAATCAGCAGCTGTGGGAGTGTGTGTGCATATTGGATGGGAGATGGGGATTCGTGGGGTGGAATTTTCATGAGTTTTTTTCTTTGTCAGGGCCCTTGTAGCTGGCTATATTAAGATAGATGTTCAATGATAGCCCTCATTGTTCTGTCGCTTATATTGATGTTGCTGTGTTATCAACCTATTGATCATATGTCGCTTGTAATAGGACAGGCGAAGCCAATGCTGCTTTATACAAAAGCAGAACACATTTGTTCTAATAGGGTTGTGTGTCTCCTGGGACCCTTTGTGGGCCACAGGACATCTGCACCACAAATAAATATATATATATATATTAGCCAACTTGGCTGTTGGTAAAATGCAAGGTTTTTTTTTTTTTTTTTTATATATTTTTAATTAATTTATTTTTTCATTTTTTTTTTTAAATTTAATTCTTCAAACATAGCTCCCTGTATCTTTTCCTTTACATGAGTAAAAAAATATATTAATAAAAATATTTAAAAACCCATTTAAAAAGCGTAAAAATTTAAAAGAGAGAAAATAATAATAATATTTTTTTAAAAAAAAGA
>NC_086324.1:147934487-147944487 GCF_036172605.1 Pelobates fuscus
TGAATCCATTATTAATACATTTCTGCGGTTGTTGTTTTTTTTCTTTTTTTAGCTGATCATAACAAACTAGATGGGGATAGGAAAGTAGAAATGAAGGGTAAAAGGAAAATAATTACAAGGAGCCCCTCGAAATGAGGACATTTTGGGCTATTTATCAAAGTCTACAAATAGCATACTTTGCAGATCCTGCTTTCCCTGACTTCTATTTTTTCTTTAATAAATACCTCTGTTGGACTTGTTTTATACTGTACATAACCCAATGCTGTGTAGCACCTCTTGTGTGGACCAGGGCTACCTTGGGTTTTAGTAATTGGAATGTGTTTTGTGTTTGTTTGGCGATCAATATTTAATTGATACATATTTGCAACATTGTACGTCTTGCAGATTTGTGAAAAATGTGTATAAGCAGCTATTTACTTTTTTTTGCAGTGCAAGTGTCAGTGATATTGTTCTCCAAACACTCACGTTTTTTAATGCTGTTTTTTTTTTTTTTAAATCAGCTATCAGTATAACGCCAACATGATCCGTGGCGATCCACAGTGGTTTGGTATTCTGTCGGCTGCACTCGTGGGTGCAAGCTTTAGATGGCATTGAATGCAGGGTCTGGGGTAGTTTAGCAGTATTCAATGTTATATACAATGAGGCAAAATACAAAAAAAATAAAAAATCATTTTATACTGAGTATGGGGGAGCCAGCTGCCTCCCTGGGGTGTTTCATATATAATGCAGTGCCATCCAAAGCTGTCCAATTGTTTTGTTGTACTACATATCCCAACATTCTTTGCTACACACAGCACAATTATTATTTTCAATATAATATATATTGTAGAAAAGGAAAGAAAACACACACACACACACACACACACACACACACACACACACACACACACACACACACACTCTTTGTGTACAACTTTCTGGGAACAGAGGTGTTAACAATAAGTCTGCAAACTGTCAACATAATTGAATGAAAGCTCAATTCTCTCTGTAAGTGGTGAGGTTTGTGTTTATATCACAGAGCACTTAACTAAGGTGGATAACAAATGCAATCTTAAAATTAAACGAGCAGTAAATTGGACATTTTACAAATAAGCACAATGATTGAATTTGACTGGAGTTTCAACATGGCCACTGAGAAGGGAGGCCAGTGGTCACAGTGACCAGTGTTTTTCTAGACCAGGGCATATAGCTACATTCTGAATTACACCAGAATGAATATGATCCAAATTCAGCAATTTAAATTATCCAGCTTCACCTTGATAAACATGAGTTCAGAGAGGTGCAGGGCAAACCCCTGTGGTTGGTTGCCAAATTTCTTAATTCAGTGAATTAGTTTGGTTTAAGACAGTATGGACCCTTACAGTCCTTGTCCTCTCCATTACCATATATTGTTTGTCTGTCCTCTATGTGACAGTTAAGATAAGCCAAAGCAGACATATTATCAAGGCATTTACTAACCTCCCCTGTCACCAATGAGTTAATCATAGAACCATAATTGATACAAATTGTTCTTGTAGAAATGTTCTGTTAGAAGGATGCAGGGAAGTGGTATACAAGCATCCCCTGCAAAACCTAGAGTGACACTATAGTCACCAAAGGGCAGTTTAAAGACCATGTATCTGACATGATTGACTCTGCTCCCTGTATAAGATCTCCGCATTCCTGAATGCCTTAATATTCTGGATTGATGATGAGTTAATAGTGCAAATCTGTTTTAAAAAAAAGCTGTCTAAATGGCCAGTTATAAAAATGAGTTTTATCTGCCAGCCCAGTTGATATCTGACTCTGCAATTTTTTTTTTGTGGGACTACTGTCCAATGATGCTTAGGCAACAATAAGGTGGGCTTAGCATTCTGGGAAATGCAGTCCACATACATTTTATACAGTACCAAGGCGTAGCCATTACTGGATGAGTCTATTTATGTTTTTTACCAAACTTATCCCAAATCTCACCCCTATGGCACTAAATTCTGAAAACATGGTTTATAACTTCGTGGCTAACTCTCCATCCCAGATAGCCATTTCACTTAACACATCCCACTTAAACACACAATTCAGATAACCATTTGTGCCCAATTTAAAGGCCCATCACAGTGGCTTAAATGGCCAGTTTAGAAAGATGAATTTTAAAGGTCCATCTCAGGGAGGCAGCTTCTCATTGAATCCTTTATCTTACACTGGTTAGGAGCCCTTGTATATGGTGTGGATAAATCAGTGTGTGCTTGTAGGAGGGTAATTTATTTTTAACCCCGAGGTGTACAAGCTCCTGACAGTTTGGATAAATTAGGCAGGCTTGGGAGAGCTTTAATGAGAGGATATTATTTCAGCACCTTGGACAGTGCGTGAGGAATGAGAGACAGACTCATCCAGAGGTGTCAGATCGATTCAACTGCTGAAACAGCCTGCGAGCCATCCAGGACAGGGAGCACACAATACATGGATCCAGAACTATATGGAGCCTATATAACACTACCCATAGACAGCAAATAGGACAGGCAATGGGGGAACCAGCAATGTGCTCAATCAATTATTGTTCAATGTACACAAACAATACAGCTACATGCTAGAATAGTCTATCTATCTAACTATTTATTATTATTATTATTATTATTATAATTATTATTATCATTGCCATTTATATAGCGCCAACAGATTCTGTATCTATCTATCTATCTATCTATCTATCTATCTATCTATCTATCCATCCATTATCTATCTATCTAACTATCTATCCATCATCTATCTATCTATCTATCTATCTAACTATCTATCCATCATCTATCTATCTATCTATCTATCTATCTAACTATCTATCCATCATCTATCTATCTATCTATCTATCTATCTATCTAACTATCTATCCATCTATCTATCTATCTATCTATCTATCTATCTCTCTATCTATCTAACTATCTATCCATCATCTATCTCTCTATCTATCTCTCTATCTATCTATCTATCTAACTATCTATCCATCATCTATCTATCTATCTATCTATCTATCTATCTATCTATCCATCCATTATCTATCTATCTAACTATCTATCCATCATCTATCTATCTATCTATCTATCTATCTATCTATCTATCTATCTATCTATCTATCTATCCATACATCCATCCATTATCTATCTATCTATCTATCTATCTATCTATCTATCTATCTATCTATCTATCTATCTATCTATCTATCTATCTCTCTATCCATCCATTATCTATCTATCTATCTATCTATCTATCTATCTATCTATCTATCTATCTATCTATCTATCTATCTATCCATCTATCTATCTCTCTATCTATCTCTCTATCCATCCATTATCTATCTATCTATCTATCTATCTATCTATCTATCTATCTATCTATCTATCTATCTATCTATCTCTCTATCTATCTATCTCTCTATCCATCCATCCATTATCTATCTATCTATCTATCTATCTATCTATCTATCTATCTATCTATCTATCTATCTATCCATTATCCATCTATCTATCTATCTATCTATCTATCTATCTATCTATCTATCTATCTATCTATCCATTATCCATCTATCTATCTATCTATCCATCCATCCATCTATCTATCTATCTATACCTGGGGCCAATTTATACAACATCCAACATCCAGCACACTCACTCATTCACTAAACATCAATTTCAATGCTCACATAAATGTTTAATAATAGTTTTTTAAAAAACAAACCACTTAAACTAGTCAAAAATAATGTGACTTAGTTGCATAACATGATCATATATTGCATAAGCCTGCCACAACGCCTCCATTTTTGTGCTCCATTTTTGGCAGGTCCTATCCAACAGACACATAGAGAGTTGGTTTATGTGTTTGCATATATGTATATATGAAGAAAAATTCTACACTTATTTTTTCACACACACACACGCTTGCAAGCACACACGCACACATGCACACACACACAAACACCACACATGATTTTATATATATGTATGCATAGTCATATAGGTATTTCATAACATATACTGGTATAATATTAAAAAAAGTAGTTATATACCAACCAATATTTTCTTTTGTCTGTCATCTAATAAATAGTTATGTATAAGTTCCTCTCAAACATTTTAGACAATCATTTTAATGCAATAATTGTAGAACAATTAAAAAAAAAAGGTCAAATGCCTCATAAAATTGTCATTAAATTTCCTTATAACAAAGTCAGATATTGATAATCCCCTCTCTGTAGACACAAAACAATATACTACGACACAACACACGATAACACAACACAATTCAACACAACATCATGCATAGCAAAGCAATGCAACACACATTTCAGAGCAACAGAGCACAATGTATATGAACACAACATACCACAACATAACAAAAGCATTGCAACACACATTTCAAATGAAATATCTAATGCAAAATTACATCAGGGATGGCATCAAATAGGAGCACTAAAGAAGCTTAGGAGACAAAACAATTTTCAAACCTGCTCTAAATATCCATTTAGGAATACATGGAGGTAATTATATAATTTAAAAACCATTTAGCTATGGATATCACTACAGTAAATATGCATACCGCTAATAGGATTTGCACAATTACTTCAGTCAAACAAAAATGTGAAATGTTTACCACTAAAATCTATGACTCTTTTTTTTTCACCTCTTATAAAACTGAAATAAAAAGTTAACCCTTTTATTTTAAAGGTGGGTTTTGCAGGAAACACCACTTACTGAAGGGGTTAAAATGTCATTTATCCCAGGGACCCTTAAATACTTAATCAGTTGTGACTATCCATCGGTACCCCCTTCTTTCCAGATCTATAGACATTTAACCCATTATGTTTCAGTTTAAGCTGCCCTTATCCACCCTCACTTTAGTCGAGTAAGGGTTAAAATAAAAATGAGGGTCTTTTTTTTGCCAATGAAGGCTAAGTCTGAAATATTAACAAACCGAACAGTTTAATAACTGCTAAGCAAACCCCTGTGGGCTTAGGAAATAGCTATCTATATAGTTAGTCCTATCAGACAGCTTGTAAGCAAATACAGTGTGTCAGATGCTGTGATTAAATCATACAACTTAGAAAATAAAAGCAAACCACTACTTCAAGTCACACATTTCGGTAGTTCCAGGGACAGAACTGAATGGACCAGTCCAGGATGAATCTCTTCCCCATCCATTCGCTGTGATGGACACAGAAGACAATACAATGGGAATGGGAATGTAGAGCATGCAATCACATAAGTGGTTCATGTTTCAGGGCATAAGAAATGGATTTATACACATAGATACAGAAATGCCATACACAGACAATAACAAACACCTATATATATATATATATATATATATATATATATATATATATATATATACACACAGACAGGCATGCTGACACAAATATAGTTACACATACATAGACACAGAATTAAATACGTAGATACACCTAAAATGACACATATATACGCCCATGTTCAGTGACAGGCACACAGAGTCACGCACACACAAACACATGCAAGCACATAGACACACACAAACAAACATGAATATTTACAAACATGCACAAACTGGATATACTGTGAATTGTTTTCATTTGAAAAATAAATTGCAAAGCCCTATGGCAGACACGGCAGTCACTAAACTGTGAACTGCTGGGCATTCACCAGTGAATTGCAAATTAATTAATGTTTTAGTGAGTATCTCTGGCCGATATTGGCCCACATACATTTACACAGATACAAATACAGACACACAGGGATAGACAGACACATGCAGACATACACGCACACACACGTGCACACACAGACACACAGACTCACAGACACACACACAAACGACCAACATATTACTCATACTGTGATGAGCATGTGTATAGTTTGTTTGTGTCTAATTCCACTGACAGTTGAAGAAGTATTCTCTAGTGTATGTAATATATCTGCACACATACACTAATATACTCATTATATAATCAAGCACATGCTGGCGTGTTTACACACATACAGTAATATTAAAATTCAGCATATATATATATATATATATATATATATATATATATATATATATATTGTGTTGTCTGTTTTATCTTTCATATGCAAACACTAGTATATTTTAAAAAGACAAACACTGTGAAACCAGCAAGCTATGAATACATAGATATAATATATATCCAGGCTTCCCCAAACTCTGGCCCTCCAGTAGTTGCTGAACTACAACTCCCATGATTCCCAGCTTATCTATTTCATTCATAGAATCATGGGAGTTGTAGTTCAGCAACATCTGGAAGGCCGGAGTTTGGGGAAGCCTGATACAAACACATATCTTATTATTTTACCAGGAAATATACATTTTAGCTTTTGCTAGTATTTTAAGCATATCCTGGTGTTAGATAAGTATTACCCAACTTAAAGCTTTTCAAATTATTGACTTAGGTAAGATGGAAAGTCATGTTGGCTCTGCCAGGGTTCGAACCTGTGACTCTGAGATAAAGGAACAGGAGCCCTATCCATTGTTATATTATACATTCCTTTAAGGTTATTCATTAAATTGTTAATTGGCAGGTCTTCAAAGTAAATTCAAGATGGATTTTAAATCCTAGGACAAAATCGTAAAAAAGGAAAAAAATCCTCAGATAAATATTCACTTTTTTTTGGCCTAAAATTTGAAATTCTCCATATATTATTAATACACATACCAGTAATATTATTTTGCATTTGCATGAAATCCTAGAGCTTGCAGCATGCACATATTTTCGCAAGTAGATGAAAATATTAGAGCATATTATTATGCATGCGTCCCGTTTTAAAAGGATAATTATTTATTGACACTAAATCAGAATATTGAGGAGGAGCTGTAACATTCATCGCTACTGAAATTTCACATGGAAAGGGCAAAAAAACAGTAAATCGGAATTAACTATCACTAGCCAATTATTTGCTCTGCAAGGCTGGTGCGCTCTCAATTGCCTCATTAGTTGTGACTTCTAATATTTTAAAGATAATAACTCATTCTCTCCTCTAGTAAAGACAGCCTGATCTTGCCCTGCATTTTATTTCAATTTCCCCTTAGATAAGGGAGCATGTGTTTGACTTAAAGTTATCCCACTGCTTCCCTGTTGCCCATGTAGGAAGCAATGTCTGTATGCAGGTTTTTTCCGGTAATAACTGTTAGAAAATAATTTGCCTTTAGACATATGTTTGTGCGGTTGTGTATGTGTTTACCCTTTTATTGGGTCAATTTAACGAGGGAGCGAAAATAATAAAACAAATAAAATAACAGTCTGTTCTTCTCCTGAATCACTTTTCACAATGCTACCTGTCCAAAGGAAAACACAAAGCCACACAAATTCATGATAATAGGCAGCAAATGTCTTTTCTGCTAAAACCTCCGGAGGTATGCACTAATTATTGGAGAAACTTGCATAAAACACCCAAGAATTTTACACCTGTCTTAGGTAAATATAAAGCTAGGTGGGAATACTCAACTAATTAACTCTCCCTGTGCTAAATGTGCAAGCATCACTAATTAACTCTGTCACTGCTGTGAGTCACAGCAGCAAAGCATTAATACACGAAACAACATTATTAACTACAACGACATGTTTGGGGTTCCTTGGACCAAATATAAATCCCGAAACGTAAAGAGGGTCACTTTCACTATGACTTGCTAGTCCATAAGTTGCATAAATCCTTACTTTGATAAGGGAATCATGTAGGACTTGAGTGCCCCCCAGCTTCTTTCACGTTGTGTTTGTGGCATGTGGGCGTTCGGTAAAAAAGGTTGAGTGGGATTAACTTGCTATCTTAGCAATGATGGAAGGCCCAAAATATCTCTTCTTCTGTATCTATCCTTGCCCTGTTATTAAATAACTTATTATGTTAATGTAATATCACAATGCTGATATTATATCAGTATTACGTAGTTATACGCCTCTTGGTGTTTTGAGAAATAGTAATTATATTTCAATATTTGGTCCAGAGGGTACCCAATCCCATGGCCAAAAGTAATGTACCATTTGTCTTTAATGTTATTACAAACGTCTCGAATACTTTGTGCTGCTTTTTATGGTAAATGATGCTCAGACCCCTAATTCTATGTAATAACAATGATGCCAAATTAACTTTAATAAGAAATTCGGACCAACAAAAATAATCTGTCTGTCCGTCCATCCTTACATTTGTCCATCCACCCCACTGTTTTTACGTGAGAGGTCCCATATGAATTGTGCAGATATGTAGATTCAGACGTGAATTATGACTCATTCATCTAAATTGCTCTAAATTAGCATTATTTTTTTCATTTTCACTTTTTTCAATTTTGTTTTTTTCAATTCCACTTTTTACAATGAATTTCATTCATGAGTTTTAAATAATTCTCCTGAATGGTTTAATTTTGTTTTTGTATAAAAGTGCAATAAGGTAGAAAACTAAATGGAGGAGACCTGAACAATAATCTGGGTGATGTTTTAGGGGACCAAGATTAGGGCAGCTACATTTGTAATAGTTGGATTAGAGACTTGCATATTACACACATGCACAACTCATTTATTAAAGCGTTTTAGAATAATTGAAATTTGCTGCAGTGCTGGCCCGATCTGTTTATATAATTCTATGGGTGTCTTGTTGCGATAAAAGATTATCTAGAATTCTATTAAAGGAACAGCGGTCTGATTTGTAAATCCCATTTAGATACTTTCAATAACTATCGATAATCTCATCTACACAAAAGCCTCCTGCCTGCAGGATTTATCTGAAAGTTTGGAGCATTTCGGAAGGATTTCATAATATCACCGACAACCTCATGAAGAAAAGAAAAACTAGCTGTCATTCATTAGATGATAAAATAAAATCTTAATATTGCACAAGACATTTATTACGAAGTGTCGAATGTACATAAAATGATTGTTTTTATTGTACATCCCTTAAAAAAAGTATTGCTTACATGTCTACTTAAGTACATAATGAAATTGTACCTCTTTTTATAGAGTAATTAACTGCATATATTATTTGAATATGGTTCCTGTAAATATAAATTAGTGGCAGATTCTATTATTTATATTTTATGCTGTCATTTTTTTTATAATCAGTCTCCTGTTCGCACATTTCTTTGCTATTTCATATCAGCCGTTTGATTTTCTCTGCTTCTTGGAAGTCCCGATTCTATTAATTCCCTCCCCAAATGATTAAAATTAACACTACAGATCGCACACACAGTAAAATCTAATTTCATCGAATAGTCACAGAGGTGAACTTGCCTTGCGGAATAAAGTTGTTCGGATAGTCCCAAATAATGACTCAAATAGTTTTCGTAATATAAGTAGACAAAGCACAAAAACACAAAGCATACAGCAAATCTTAAAAACAGTGTATTTTGAATGGTACTAGATTAATGTCAACTGATATTTATTTATAATTTTTTTTAATAATAGACAAACTTCCCACTGACATGATTTTTTTAAAAACAAAATGGAGCCTAACATATTGATATCATAAAATAAATACAATTCCTAGTTTATACACTGTGGCCCAGAATGGTTGTATTTTTCTTATTGATACTGGATTCCCCACAAAAGAAAAAAAAATGAGCACAAACAGAATTTTCTATTTTTTATCGTAATAATAAACTCTTCTTTTACATTTAGCTTTTGACCATTACCTGGGCCTAGACCCTGTTGGGTCTTCTCAGTGCGGTCTTGCTTGGCCAATCAATTCCAACATGTAAGTCAGCTGTAAGTGGCTAGAAAACCCAGACTATTGTGCATCACTGTACTTATTTTGCATTACTTGGGATTATTGTGTAAGTTCATACATTTAGAGCTGGTTTAATGTATAATATATGGATATATATATATATATATATATATATATATATATATATATATATATATTTATGTTATTATTTATATAGCGCCAACAAATTACGAAGCACTTTATAATGGGTGGGCGAACAAACATGTAGTTGTAACCAGACAAGTTGGACACACAGAAACAGAGGGGTTGAGGGCCTTGCTCAATGAGCTTACATG